>NC_081842.1:101753356-102053356 GCF_963259705.1 Myotis daubentonii | reverse complement strand
GCAAATAAACCCAACTAAGATGGTGGTGGCCATGGAGCTGGAGCAAACAGGGGGCTTGGGTTACCCCTGACAATGGAGGAAGCCAAGCTTTCCACCTGCCCTGGCCAGCTGTGGGCTCCGCTCAAGGCTACAAAGTTTCAATTATAGAAGATAAATAAATCCCAGATACCTGCTTCCAGCTGCTGTGGTCTCTGCTCAAGGAGGGTCTGGAAGCCTGGGTTGTCTGGGGCCATGGCCAGCCTGAAAATAGCCATCAGCCCCTCACCCAGGCTGGCCAGCCACACCAAGGAACCCCCCACCCTGAAGGGGGTGTGGTCAGCCTGAACACAGCCCTCAGCCCCTCACCCAGGCTGGCCACGCCCCCAGTGGGGACCCTCACCCCATGGGGGTGTGGCCAGCCTGCAAATTACCACAGGCCCCTCACCCAGGCCACCCCACACCCCAAGGGAACCCCCACCCTGATCTGGGACACCCTTCAGGGCAAATCAGCGGGCACCAGGCCTCAATCTATACCAGGGTCGGCAAACTTTTTAAACAGGGGGCCAGTTCACTGTCCCTCAGATCGTTGGAGGGCCGGACGATAGTTTAAAAAAAAACTATGAACAAATTCCTATGCACACTACACATATCTTATTTTGAAGTAAAAAAACAAAATGTGAACAAATACAATATTTGTATTTGCATGTGGCCCACAGGCCATAGTTTGAGGACCCCTGATCTATACTAATAAAAGGGTAATATGCTAATTAGACTGGGAGACCTTCCAGGAGACCTTCCAGACATTCTTCTGGACAAAGCCATGGTGGCGGGGCCAAGGTAGAGGCGGTTAGAGGACAAGAGGGGAGGGCACTTGTAGGTGATCAGGCTGGCGGGGGGTGGGGCCGTTGGGAGTAAGCAGACCAGCAGGGGGGCCAGTTGGGGGCAAGCAGGGCATCAGTGGGGGTCAGTTGGAGGTGATCAGGACAGCGGAGGGGGCAGTTTGGAGTGAGCAGGCCAGCAGGGAGGGAAGTTGGGGGTGATCAGGCTGGTGGGGGGGGGGGGCAGTTGGGGGCAAGCAAGCTGGCAGGCAGAGTGGTTAGGGGCAATCAGGCAGGCAGGCACACAGGTGAGCAGTTAGGAGCCAGCAGTCCCAGATTGCGAGAGGGATGTCCGACTGCTGATTTAGGCCCAATCCCTGTAAACCAGCAGTAGGACATCCTTAGAGGGGTCCCAGATTGGAGAGGGTTCAGGCCAGGCTGAGGAACACCCCCTCCCCCATGCATGAATTTTTTGCACCAGGCCACTAGTAAAACTATAATAATAAAAAGAGTATTAGGTCAGTTGATTAGTGAAATAGAATAGACAGCTTGCAAACAGACCTATGCCTATTGAAACTTGATATATGACAGAGATGGCCATGCAAAACATTACAGAAATCATGAACACTTCAATAAATAATATTGGGTTCTAAGTGTTATACATATGAAAAAATGATGTAGGATCCTTATCACAAATCCATTCCATTTTGAGTAAAACCCAACCACAAAGCTAACAGAAGATTATGTGGAAGGATATAACAATGACCTTGGAGTAGCTTAGGTGCTTTTAAATAAGATACAAAAGGTACTAATCATAAAAGATTGATAAAATTGATCACATTATATAATTAAAATTTATGTCATTAAAGGACACTATAAAGATACTCAAAAGATAAGCCACAGAGATGTTTATGACATGTATAACATGCAAAATATTAGTATTAAAAATATATAAAGAACCTCTACTAATTGGAAAGACCTAAGTGCATTTTGTATTTGGTAAGTGAAGCATTTCAAATCAGTGAAAAAGACAGCTCACTTATATTATTTTAACACTTGCCATTATGTTTAGAAATAGAATAGGAAATAAATTTAGTCTCACCAACATTCTTATCATGTATTTCATTGCTCCTCTGATTGCAGGCAAACAAGAAGGGATATGGGACAACAGCTATTGGCCAATTTAGATGAAATAGAACATGATACATATTCAGGATTTTTAACCTGATGAAAGTTAGATTAGGTTTTTGGACTTTGAGTTCATGTTGTTATAGGATAAGACCATGTAGTATTTGCATGTGGATGGATATAAATCTTTGGGGACCAGAGTGAATGGGGGTGGGAGGAGTAACAGCCTCCCAAAGAGGTTCACTTTCTAATTTCTGGAACCTGTGATATGTTACTGAAAGGCGCACCGCCTCTCTGGGCGGTGCAGGGGGAGGAGTCTGACCGCCCGGCTCTGAGATCCCTCCGCGCCCGCCCTAGGGCCTGGCCTCCCCGGAGTCTCCGGACCGGCTGCATGGTGGCCGGCGGCGGGCCGAGGGGTGGGGGCCTGGCGGTGACCGACCACGGGGGAGGTCATGGGAGCAGAAGGCCTCACCGCCTCGCTCTTCCCTCCCTTCCCCCGTGGTCGGCTCCCAGCTTGCCCACGCTGGGGCCGAGGGTCCGTGCGGCCCTCGGGGCCGGTCAGGGGGACCGAGGCCTGTGTGGGCCGACCTCCGGGCCCCATGTGGGAGGCATTGGCTCCCCGGCCCACAGCGGGAGCCCAGTGCGGGCTGCCCCCCCCCCCGCCCCCCGGACCAGGCCCAGTGCAGCAGTGGCGGCAGTGGAGTGGGGCGCGTGCCCTGGCTCGGGGAGGCCGCCATGCTGCAGTGCGCCGGCCCCATGGGCCGGGCCTGCTCCGGGCGGATGCCGCTCCTCCAGAGCTGGGCAGCTCCACCGGCCGCACCCTGTGTGCTGGGCCTGTGCCGCCCAGATGCACTGGAGTCCCGGTCTGTCCGCAGGCTGGCTGCGGGTGCTGTGCGGGAGGGCTATCCTGCCTTGTGGTGAGTTCGAGCGGCGGCAGCAGGAGCCGGGCAAGGACTGCGCCCTCCATCTTGCCTTGGGTCCTCCATTTTGGGATGGGGCCATGTGCTTCCTCACGGGAAGAAGCCGCTGCTAGCCACACCCAGGATTTCTCTGGATTAACCAATGGTGATCAAGGGAAGTGCACGCCATTACTATGACCACATCCTGTACCGACTCGCGCCTGGCCAATCGGCAGGGCCCACAGTGCCCTCTCCTGCCCTCACTCCACCCCCCTTTAAAACCCCCTGTCCCATCAGGCCTCTCTCTCTCGGCCACTGGACTTTCCGCTGTGTCGGTGGGTCTGGTGAACGGGGAGCACAGGCCGGCTTGCATAATAAAGGACTCTTTGCTTTTGCATCGGACTGACTGGCTCCCTGGGGCTCTTGGGAACTTTGAAATCTGGGCACAACAGTTACCTTTCAGGACAAAATGGACTTAGCAGATAATTTTTAAGTTACAGAGCTTGAGATCAGGAGACAATCTTGGATTGTCCAGGTGGATCCAATTTAATCATATGGTGTCTTCTGACAAAGAATTGGCCCACTGTTTCTGGCTTTGGGAGACAAGGGAAGACAGTCTGCGAGCTAATGAATGTTGTTAGCCTCTAGAACAGTGGTTCTCAACCTTGGCTGCACATTAGAATCACCTGAGAATCTTTTTAAAATCCTGATTTCGGGGCCTCATCCTTTGAAAATTCTGTTTCTTTGTTACTAATGTTGTGGCCTCACCCCATAACAAAGAAACAGAATTTCTGGAGGATAAGGCCCAGAAATGAGGATTTTAAAAAGATTCCCAGGTGATTCTAATGTGCAGCCAAGGTTGAGAGCCACTGCTCTAGAAGGAAGCTGGGAATGGCCTTCAGTTTACAATTAGCAAGAATATGGGGGCCGTTCAGAGAAGTTAGAAGCAGAATTTGGTAGACAGGGCTAAAGGGTGGAAGAAGGAGGAATCCTGGAGGTAGCTGAAATCACAAAATGTTTTGTAGAGAAAGAGGATAGCAGAAAAACAGGGTGTTTTGAAACAAGGATGTTTTTCTTGCAAGTGCAAAATAAAATGTTGCAAAAAGGCCAGGAACCAATCAGAGCGGCACAGATAGACAAAGAGCAGGCCTTTAGCAGATATAAGTGGAAGAACAGAATATTTCCGCAGCAACCTTTTTGGGTCCCCTCCTTGACCTGGGAGCCTGTGTTTGTTTGCGATAAACGCCTGCCTTGTTTGAACACTTCCGGTCAGTAGCTTCATTCTTCGAATCTGTGAGAAATGACCCCAGGAATAATTCCTGCTCACTGGTTCAGGTATCACCTTAATCCTACAACCACATGGAAATAAATTCTGCCAGAAAATCAAATTAGCAGGAAACAATTCTCCCCTTTAGTTCAGTAAGACATGTACCAAATTTGCAATCTATGGAATTGTAAAATAATATATTTATGTTGGTTTAAGACACTAAATGTTTGAATCATGCATTCTTTATAAGTATACTCAAATTATACTGAATAGTACTAATTGTAAACACATTATAAAAAAAAAAATTAAATACATAAAAGTGGAGAGATAATTATATACTAGAGGCCAGGTGCATGAAATCCGTGCACATGGGGAGGGGGGTGTCCCTCAGCCCGGCCTGCACCCTCTCCAATCTGGGACCCCTGGGGGATGTTCGACAGTTGGAAATCCCTCTCACAATCTGGGACTGCTGGCTCCTAACTGCTCGCCTGCCTGCCAGCCTGACTGCCCCCTAACTGCTGCTCTGCCCTGCCATGACCCGCCTCCTCCACGCGAGGTGGAGGGGACACCGGACTGGCCTCTTCCAGCGAGTCCGATGCAAAAGCAAAGAGTCATTTATTTCAAACCTAGGTTTGGCTCCCCTGCCACACTCACCGATGCAACGGTGAGCTCCAGTGGCCGAGAGAGAGAGAGAGAGAGAGAGAGAGAGAGAGAGAGAGAGGCCTGATGGGGCAGGGGGTTTTAAAGGGGGGTGGAGTGAGGGCAGGAGAGGGGACTGTGTGCCCCGCCGATTGGCCAGGCGCGAGTCGGTACAGGATGTGGTCATAGTGATGTCGTGCACTTCCCTTGATTATTATTGGTTAGTCCAGAGAAATCCTGGGTGTGGCTAGCAGCGGATTTTTCCGATGAAGAAGCACATGGCTCTGTCCCAAGATGGAGAACCCAAGGCAAGATGGAGGGCGCAGTCCTCGCCCAGCTCCTGCTGCTGCCGCTTGAACACGCTGCAAGGCAGGATGGCCCTCCCGCACAGCACCCACAGCTGGCCTGCGGGCGGACCGGGACTCCGGAGCATCTGGGCGGCACAGGCCCAGCAAACGGGGTGCGGCCGGTGGAGCTGCCCAGCTCTGGAGGAGTGGCATCCGCCCAGAGCAGGCCCAGCCCACGGGGCCAGTGCACTGCAGCAGGCGGCCTCCCCGAGCTAGGGAACGCGCCCCACTCCACTGCCGCCGCTGCTGCACTGGGGCCGGGGGGGTCGACGGCCCGCGTGGGCCCAGTCCTGGGGGCAGTGGGCCGGCGGCAGCCCGCAACGGGCTCCCGCTGTGGGCCCGGGAGCCAATGCCCAAGGCCGCCAGCGCAGGCCCCGGCTCCCCCTGACCAGGCCCCAAGGGCCACATGGACCCCCGACCCCAGCCCAGGCAAGCAGGGAGCCGACCACGGGGGAAGGGAGGAAAGAGCCAGGCGGTGTGGCCTTCTGCTCCCACGACCTCCCCCGTGGACGGTCGCCGCCCGGCCCCCCCCCCGCCCCCCCCCCCCCCCCCCCGCCCGCCCGCCGCTGGCCACCATGCAGCCAGTAGGGACACTCGGACCTGCCCAGGGGAGCCCAGGCCCCATGGCGGGCACGGAGGGATCCCAGAGCCCTGGGGCAAGACCCCTCCTCCCGCACCACCAGGAGAGGGGGCCACTCTCTAACCATAATTCTGCTTCAATAGCCATCAACATTTTGTTATACATTTGTAAATCGACCAGTAAGCTTGTGGCAGTTTATTCTCCCAGCCGGCTGACCTGTTGTCAACAGGGAATGTTTGGTTTGATCTCAGGTGAGGAAATAAGTTTCAGCTCTTCAGGATCACGGTTCTTATGACCTGAACAGCCAAACACTCTGAAAAGGCGCCATGACGCATTACTTGTGACCACGCGGTGAGAAAAACTAGGTCTTTCATAGACTAGAACCTGAAAAGCACTTCAACTCCTCTCTGAAAGCTATTCCTGTCGCTTAGGACTGAATTCAAGAGAAAGCTAAGGTGTTTTGTTTTTCTTTTCTGTTTTTAATGGCCTACTTCAGGGTTAGCAATAGAGGAAATGTGTCCCTGCTCCCTTTAATAAATTGCCTTTCCTGAAAATTTCTTGAATTTATTTAGCCCAAAACAAAGAACGGCAGGGCTGATCTTAATTGGAGTTTCAGGACGCCCGACTGCGCAGGGATCCTAGGGAAGCTAGGCAGCGTTTGGGGAAAGTCCATCTAGATAGAATCTACATCACAGGGGAAGGAGCGCGCATTAAAGGTGGACAGGATGAACGCACAAAGGCTGGAATCTGGCCTTAGGCCCCTCCCCCCAACACTCCCCACCCTCCCCCACACAGACCCCTCCCCGCCCTCCCCCCCCCCCTACCCCTACACACACACACAATAGGCTAGCGGTTCTCTCTGTCCCTCTGGCGAACTGGGGAAGGCTCAAACTACACTACCCAGAAAGCAAAGCGGCAGGGCGGTGCTAGAGAGACTTCTTCCCTCCGGTGGCCCGACGCGCTTCCGGTTGGATGAGTAAAGTCCAGCCCCTCTACTTGACTCTCCTCCTCCTCAGCCCAATTGGCTCGGCAGTCCTTGCGTGGGAGGGCGGCTCTGTTGTCCCTAGCAGCAGTTGAATGGAGGTTCTCAGCCTCGCGACCTCATGGTAAAGAAAGTCCTTTCTCTGGTCCGCCACGTAGCTTCCCTGGCCGCGTCAGAGCGAGAGAACTACATTTCCCAGGGGTCAGCGGGCCGTCCGGCGGCGTGGGGGCGGCGCCTCCCGTCTGGTACAGTCATCCCAAACCTCTTCGGCGGGACTGTGATGGCCGGAGAGATGACGATCTTAGGTCAGTGCTCCGGGGTCCCTGTCGCTGGTGTGGGCACTGACTAGAGCGTTTGTGGGGAGCCGGATGGGTGGGGGTGATGGCCACACCCTCTAGATCCAGGTTGCGCAGCAGGAAAGGCGCCGAAAAGGTGATTTAGAGGCGGGTTGGGGCTTCTCCGAGAGCCGCTTAGGAGTCGCCTCTAGGATGGCCCCGACCCGGTAGGCCCACCACGTAGGGCGGGCGGCATCCTTCTGCGTCCATCCCAGGGACATCAGGCCTGGGAGCAGTTCTTTCCAAAACAGCGTCGATTTCGAATCGTACGTTGAGTTGGGGCCTTCGGACATGCATCTCCAGCTCCCCTTTGTGGGCGGAGCCCGCTGCGCCGGGCCGTGGGCCCCAGCGGGGCCGGGGTTGGCGAGCCAGGCCTCTGCGCTGTGCCGCGCTGTGCTCCTCCTGCCAGTCCGGGTTAGAATTCCCCTCCCCGGACAAACGGGGATGAAGTGCTTCTGAAATTCTGCACGTAGGAGCGAGAGGAAAGTGGGCTGGGCACTTGGTTTCACTTGGTTGAATTATGTGTTCATGAGGATGAGATAACAATTAGTAAAAACAGACTCCTACAGATTGACGTTTTAGGTCCTAGGTAACATGACGACACAGGAGGTTAGCATAGCTTCCTGAAGCCAAATAACTCAATTGTAATATCCGAAGTGACACCTTCCTTCATCGGGCATTTGTCCATACTTGTTTTTCTCATCCGTTAGTGATTGCGGAACACCTGCTGTTTGCTAGGAACCGTTCTTGGGGTAGGAGATACAACAGTGAGCAAAACCTGCCCGCAAGGAGCTTCCGCTTCTGTTGCCGTCAGGTTTGCAGGACACACTTTGATGCTTCTTCTCTAAATGCTACTTCTGATAGAAGTGTGTCCTTAATTGATATTTCAACACAGAGAAAGTTCACTATGTTCTGTTATGAATTGACAGTTTAATCTCTAAGCAGCTTTCAAAACCATTTTCTCCAATATATCGATTTTATGTTGTTTAAATAAAAAAGGAGATAAAGGGATAAATAATTTTTAAAAAAATATTTTATTGATTTTTACCGGAGGAAGGGAGAGGGATAGAGAGTTAGAAACATCGATCAGCTGCTTCCTGCACACCCCCTACTGGGGATGTGCCTGCAACCAAGGTACATGCCTTTGACTGGAATCGAACCGGGGACCCTTCATTCCGCAGGCGGACGCTCTATCCACTGAGCCAAACCGGTTAGTGCAGGGATAAATCATTTTAGCCTTATAATAAGCGAGGTCTTGCTGTGGAAATTTTAATAATGGAGTTTCTTTTTAATAATGGTAACTAAAGCTAATTATAAAGCTATAAAATCAAGTATCAATTGACCAAGAAATTGGATTATATTTAATTTGCTCCAGAAGAATGAGTTTTCCTGTCAATGTCAGCACAATTGTTATTTAAATGTTTTTACTTTTTATTCCTTTATCCACCCATGTGAAATAGACGAATAAGTTTTTTTGTTTTTCTTGTTACCTCCTTTTAAGTGCTATCAATTTACAGTGTGAAAAACTTGATGTTTGAGAGAAGTGTTACCATTAGTATTATAAAAGAAAATATTTTGAGAGTGTATTTTTTAGTCTTGTTTCAAAGAGAGATATTAAAGGGACTTTACTATAGTAATTTAGCTTATTGTACCAGTTTGATAAGACATATATTTTAATCTGCTTGTATTTCAGGATCAGCTGTCTTGACTCTCCTGTTGGCTGGCTATTTGTCACAACAGTATTTACCATTGCCTACTCCTAAAGTGATTGGCATTGACCTTGGCACCACCTACTGCTCTGTTGGGGTGTTTTTTCCTGGCACAGGAAAAGTAAAGGTCATTCCAGATGAAAATGGCCATATCAGCATACCCAGTATGGTGTCTTTCACTGACCATGATGTTTATGTGGGATATGAAAGCTTAGAGCTGGCAGATTCAAATCCTCAGAACACAATATATGATGCCAAAAGATTCATAGGCAAGATTTTTACCCCAGAAGAGCTGGAGGCTGAGATTGGCAGATACCCATTTAAGGTAAGTAATTAAGCTAAAATCTATTTTAATTTTAGATCAGATTATTGTTTCAATTATATGCTTTGGCAACAAGTTATAAAACTTTTTATTTCAACTGACTCAATTTGCATGGAAGCTATTGTATAACAAGCAGTTTCATGGCAGGTCCAGGGTGAGCTAATTCAGTGGCTCCACAGTGCTGTCAAAGACTTAGCATCTTACATTCTTGCTCTGCCATCCTTAGAATGTCACTTAAGTCTTTCATTGTAGCAGGAAGGCTAAGGAAGCCCCATGTACCATATGGATGGATGGTTATATTCTCTGCATAAGTATACACATATTGAGTGTATACATACTTGTATATGTAAAAAATATCAAATTAGGCATTCTGTTTTATGAGTTGTTTGAAACTTATCAACATGTCATGGCCAATTAGTCAATACATTCCCATCATTATCCTTCATGGTTTCATGGAATGACCATTCAAGTACTTAATTACCCAGTTTTTATCGGAATAAATTTTATTTTTTCCCTGGTTTCCCACTAATGTTAGAGCTTCAGTAAGTATCCTTTTATATATATATATATATATCTTTTTACATTTCTCTGATAATTTCCTAAATTTGAATTCTAGAAGTAGAAATTGATAGGTCAAATGTACACATGTGTTGAGGCTTTTGATTTATATTGACAAATTATGCACCGAAAAGGTTATATGCTCTTAACTACTGTTTTATAGAGTGCCTGTATCTTCACTAGTTATTTTAATCTTTGCCAATAGAAAAGTAAAAAGTGATAGCTTGCATCAATTCCTATTATTTCTAGTGAGGTCAGAGTTAAAAATTACTTTCTTCACATTTTTATTTTCTTTAGTGACCCATTTCTTGTTCTTTGTCCTATTTTTGGGAGGTGGAGGGTGTTTTTTCTTTTCTGATGTCATGAAATACATTTGTGATATGTTTTCAGTAGTTTTTCCCTTTTTTCCTGATGACATAATTTTGTTTTTGAGCAGTTAAGAGTACCAATTTTTTATGTAGTAAAATTATCTCTTAATGTGTTAAAATGGTTTTGTACTCTTATTGTGTTTACAATGGCTTTCCAATCCTATCCACTTGTTGTTTTTTGTTGTTTTTTTCCTAATACTTCTATATGAGTATTTTTTAGGTTTGGATTTTGCTGGGGGTTTTTTCTTTTAAACATTGAAATGTTTATTTCATGTAGTGTTTTTCTTGTATACGTAATACAAAGTGGGATTTTAAATGATAGGTTTTTAAATACTAGATAGTTATATCAATATTGCTTATTTGAATCCATCCATAAAAATTCTCAATTTTTCAATCTGTTTCAAAGTAGAAAAAAATTCTCCATGCATTTCTTAAGTTTCTTTTTTAGTTTCTTAGGAAACTTTATTAATTTATAATCTTATGCAATGATAAAATAATATAAAACTATAAATTTTCTTCTAAATTATAGTTTGAGGTATATTATTTATATAGTTACGTTTTTTTCATTTTTTGTCCATGAGTTTCTAAGTAATCTGATTCTGTTGCTGTTTCTGTTTCATGTGGGCTCTGACAGTACTGGTGTCTTTGAACCTAATTTTAATAGTGTCTGTAGCTTGCTTTTGTATTCATCATATAGGTTTCTTGATTGAAAGCTAGATATATAGTCTAAAACAGTGGTTCTCAACCTTCCTAATGCCGCGACCCTTTAATACAGTGCCTCATGTTGCTACTTCATGAGGAACTGTATTAAACCATAAAATTATTTTCGTTGCTACTTCATAACTATAATTTTGCTACTGTTATGAATCGTAATGTAAAGACCTGATATGCAGGATGTATTTAGGCGACCCCTGTGAAAGGGTCGTTCGACCCCCAAAGGGATCTCGACCCACAGGTTGAGAACCACTGGTCTAGAATGACTGGGGTTAATACTCTTAATAACTCAGAACAGACTAATTCTCTTTACTGTTGATGTTAGTGCAGTCTTCTTGGTGAATCTAGGATAGAATGTTTTAGAATTAATCTAGTTTTTTAAATGGAAACTACATTAGCAGGGATATTGAGCTAATACACATTTTCATGGATACAAGAATGTAACTGATATTTGATTTTTGGCTAAGAACATAATGAAGTACTAAAATTATTCTTGCTGATATGTACCAGAACATTCTTTCAGTTATCTATTAATTTTGGAACAACTTAATTTTAAGAGGGAAAAAAAATCCTTAGTCACATACATAATTTAGCAACTATTATTCCTTATATTTCATCATCCATTTTTTCTTTAACAGATATATATTGAGAATCTTTTATGTTCCAGCTATGTGCTTAGTGATGAATGTTATTTTTCTGTTATCAAAAAACTATGATGTGGATTCATTTTATAGATTTTAAAGTATAACTTTATAACCTCTAATCATAATAAATGTACTTGGTACATTACAAATGAATTTTGTGACCTTGTAAAGGTAAAGGTAAGTTTTGATTAAAGTCCAGTGTGTGTGTGTGTGTGTGTGTGTGTGTGTGTGTGTGTGTGTGTAAGTTTATATGTATGTATGTGTATATATGCTTTTAAACTCTTTGCAAATCTTATTCACAGGGTTTTTTTATTGTTTAAAGTATTACATATGTCTCCTTTTTCCCCAATTGACCACTCCCTGGCCACTCCCAGGACAAGCCCCCACTGCCCCAGTGTCCTTGTCCATTGGTTATGCTATTATGCACGCATACAAGTCCTTTGGTTGATCTCTTACCGCCCCCCCCCCCCTTCTCACCCCTACCCCTTCCCGCCTTCCTTCTGGTTGGACGGTCTGGTTCAGTGTTTCTTTGTCTCTGGATCTATTGTTGTTCATCAGTTTATGTTGTTCATTATATCCCACATATGAGTGAGATCATGTGATATTTATCTTTCTCTGACTGGCTTATTTCACTTAGAATAATGCTCTCCAAGTCCATCCATGCTGTTGCAAATGGTAGAAGTTTCTTCTTTTTTATAGCAAGTAGTATTCCATTGTGTAGATGTACCACAGTTTTCTAATCCACTCATCTGCTGATGGGCACTTAGGCTGTTTCCAGATCTTAGCTATGGTAAATTGTGCTCCTATGAACATAGGGGTGCATATGTCCTTTCTGATTGGTGTTTCTTATTTCTTGGGATATATTCCTAGAAGTGGGATTACTGGGTCAAGTAGGAGTTCCATTTTTAACTTTTTGAGGAAACTCCATACTGTTTTCCACAGTGGCTACACCAGTCTGCATCACCATCAGTGCAGGAGTGTTCCTTTTTCTCCACATCCTCGCCAGCAGTTGTCCTTTGTTGATTTGCTGATGATAGCCATTCTTACAGGTGTGAGATGGTACCTCATTGTTGTTTTGATTTGCATCTCTCAGATGATTAGTGACTTTGAGCATGTTTTCATATGTCTCTTGGCCTTCCTTATGTCTTCTTCTTTTTTTAAAAAAAATATATTTTATTGATTTTTTACAGAGAGGAAGGGAGAGAGATAGAGAGTTAGAAACATCGATGAGAGAGAAACACCGATCAGCTGCCTCCTGCACATCTCCTACTGGGGATGTGCCCGCAACCCAGGTACATGCCCTTGACCGTAATCGAACCTGGGACCTTTCAGTCTGCAAGCTGATGCTCTATCCACTGAGCCAAACCGGTTTCGGCTTTTTTTTTTTTTTTTAAATCCTTATGTCTTCTTTTAAAAAGTGTCTATTTAGGTCCTTTGCCTATTTTTTGATTGGATTGTTTATCTTCTTTTTCTTAAGTTGTATGAGTTCCCTGTAAATTTTGGAGATTAAGCCCTTATCAGAGATAGCATTGGAAAACATGTTTTCCCATGCAGTGGGCTTTCTTGTTGTTTTGTGGATGGTTTCTTTTGCTGTGCAGAAGCTTTTTTATTTTGATGTAGTCCCATTTGTTTATTTTCTCCTTAGTTTCCATTGCCCTAATAGCTGTATTGGTAAAGATATTGCTACAACATATGTCTGATATTTTGCTGCCTATGGAGTCTTCTAAGATTTTTATGGTTTCCCGTCTTGCATTTAAGTCCTTTATCCATTTTGGGTTTATTTTTGTGTATGGTGTAAGTTGGTGATCTAGTTTCATTTTTTGCATCTATCTGTCCAGTTTTCCCAACACCATTTATTGAAGAGACTGTCTTGACTCCATTGTATGTTCTTGCCTCCTTTGTCAAATATTAATTGAGCATAAGGGCTTGGCTCTCTGTTCTGTTCCATTGATCAATTTGTCTGTTCTTGTGCCAGTACCAGGAAGTTTTGAGAACAGTGGCTTTATAATATAGCTTGATATCTGGTATTGTGATCCCTCCAACTTTGTTCTTCTTTCTCAGGATTCCTGGGGCTATTTGGGATCTTTTTTCATTCCATATGAATTTTTGTAGAGTTAGTTCTAAGCCTGCGAAATATGTCGTTGGTATTTTATTATTTTTATTTATTTTTTAAGATGTAGATCAAAACAACGAGAAAACCCACTGTGTGGGAAAACATACTTGCCAATGTCATATCTGATAAGGCCCTAATCTCCAAAATTTATAGGGAACTCATACAACTTAACAAAAGGAACATAAACAATCCAATCAAAAAATGGGCAAAGGACCTAAATAGACACCTTTCAAAAGAGGACATTCAGAAAGCCAAGAGACATATGAAAACATGCTCAAAGTCACTAATCATCCGAGAGATGCAAATCAAAACAACAATGAGGTACCATCTCACACCTGTCAGACTGGCTATCATCAACAATTCAACAAACGACAAGTGCTGGAGAGGATGTGGAGAAAAAGGAATACTTGTGCACTGCTGGTGGGAATGCAGACTGGCGCAGCCACTATGGAAGACAGTATGGAGTTTCCTTAAAAAACTGAAAATGGAACTCCCATTTGACCTTGTGATCCCACTTCTAGGAATATATCCCAAGAAACCAGAAACACCAATCAGAAAGGATATATGCACCCCTATGTTCATAGCAGCACAATTCACCATAGCTAAGATCTGGAAACAGCCTAAGTGCCCATCAGTAGATGAATGGATTAGAAAACTGTGGTACATCTACACGATGGAATACTATGCTGCTGTAAAAAGGAAGCAACTCTTACCATTTGCAACGTCATGGATGGAACTGGAGAGCATTATGCTAAGTGAAATAAGCCAGTCAATAAAGGAAAAATACCACATGATCTCACTCATTCATGGACAATAGAGACCATTATAAACTTTTGAACAATAATAGATACAGAGGCAGAGCTGCCTCAAACAGATTGTCAAACTGCAGCGGGAAGGCCGGGGAGGGTTTGGGGGCAGGAGGTAGGGGGATAAGAGATCAACTAAAGGACTTGTATGCATGCATATAAGCATAACCAATGGACATAAGACACTGGGGGATATGGGAGGCTAGGGGACTGTCTAGGGTGGGGGGGGAAATGGACACATATGTAATACCCTTTGCAATACTTTAAGCAATAAAAATAAATAAATAAATAAAATAAAAAAAGAAGAGATGTAGAGAGTTTTATTTTTTAAAACATATTTGCATTTATTTTAGTGAGGAAGGGAGAGGGAGAGAGAGAAACATCAGTGATGAGAGAGAATCACCAATCAGCTGCCTCCTGCATGCCCCTCAATGGGGATCCAGCCCACAACCCCAGCATGTGCCATGACCGGGAATCGAACCGTGACCTCCTGGTTCATAGGTCAACACTCAACCACCGAGCCAAGCTGGCAGGGCTGCCATTGGTATTTTAATGGGGATTGCATTGAATCTATAAATTGCTTCGAGTAGTATGGACATTTTGATGATGTTGATTCTACCAGTCCACGAACACGGTATATTCTTCCATTTGTTTATCTCTTTATCTCTTTTTTCAGTGTCCTGTAGTTTTCCAAGTACAGGTCTTTTACCTCCTTAGTTAACTTTATTCCTATTATTCACAGGTTTTAAACAAAAATGGAATGGTTGAGTTTTCTGTGACAAGTAATGAGACCATCACCGTTTCCCCAGAATATGTTGGCTCTAGACTACTATTGAAATTAAAGGAAATGGCAGAGGAATATCTTGGAATGCCAGTTGCCAACGCAGTTATTTCTGTACCTGCAGAATTTGATTTAAAACAGAGAAATTCAACAATTGAAGCTGCTAACCTTGCAGGTAATATTACCCTTGCCTGAGTTACATTTTTATCAAAATTTTCTGAGGCTGAAAATTTTCTATAGTAAGATGTATCCCTTTGCAAACCATCTAACTAACTAAGCTCATAAACTATATGTCAGGTAAATTAGATGGATTTTGATATAAGTTTTCAGATGATAATTAAGAAAGTCTATAGGACAATATAAAATATATAACTGACAACAACCAGTCAGGCACATGACAAACGCTGCAAGATACCATGGACACATGTTAAAAACAAGTTTTTT
Organism: Myotis daubentonii; assembly: GCF_963259705.1. Lineage (NCBI taxonomy): Eukaryota > Metazoa > Chordata > Mammalia > Chiroptera > Vespertilionidae > Myotis > Myotis daubentonii. Next base: position 102,037,923 of record NC_081842.1, on the reverse strand, counting down.
CTTCTAAACTTTCTTTAATGTTAAGACAAATATAATGTTTTTAAAAAGTCTTGAGGTGAGGGAGAATTCATTTAACACCATTCAACAAATCTGAGTGTCTCAATATATACTAGTATCTGTTCGCATGGAATTTATATTGAAAAGTTATATCCCTTATATAAATATAAATCTGAACTATATAAACAGACAAATTCCAGTTCTCGTGGACCTTATATTCTACTAGAGGGAAACTCAAAATCAGCACAAAGGTAAGTATATTATGGAGTACTTAATATACTTGTTAAGTATTTCTCACCTATAGCATTATTGAGGTTTTGAGCTGGATAATTCTTTGTTGTGGAGGACTGTCCAATGTACTGTAGGATATTTTGCAGCATCCCTAGCCTCTACTTACCAGATGCTAACAGAACCCTCACCACCTAAGGGGTGACAATCTTTTTTTTCTCCAGATATTACCAAATGTCCCTGGAGGAGTAACCTGGCCTCTGGTAGGAAACCTAGATAAAAAATCTGAAAGTAACATCCTATGGGGGGGGAAAAATAAAAAAGGTTAGAGAATAGGGAGTCTTGCAGGTTTTAAAGAGAGTGGTCAGGTAAGCCTCATTCAGAAAATAACATTTAAGCAGATTTAAGAGAAGCAAGGTAGATAGTCAAGGAAATAGGGGAAGTATGTTGCAGGAGAGAGTGAATGGCCAGTGGGGAAGCCACAAAATGGAATTTGCTATTAAGAAGATAGTACATTAGCCAGTGTGGCCAGGGCAGAGTGAGTGATGAAGTCAGAGAACTAAGGTGAAGGGTATTACGATCTCTGAATAAATTCTTAAGAGTCTGAATAGTTTTATGGCTCCTGATACAGAAAGCCGTCTTACTTTCCAGACCACTCGTGTGGCAGTTAGTTTAAAGCAGGAATTTTGCTCAAGGAAATCTGATCCTTTGCCTGCACATAGGTAACAAATCAAAATCAGATTAGCTGTATTTTTTAGATTCACATTTGAGGGTCTTATATTTTAAGTACTCTTTAAAAGTATAATTATAGCTATTAGAGCATCTCATCTAGATTTTTAAAATTATTTTCTGTTTATTCATCTTTCATTTTTAACAGAAGAGCACAGTAAACTTAACCTCATTTCCATAGCAGTATGTTATGGTATATAATGATTAAAGTTTTATTACTCATAAATTCCCAAGTAAAATATGACAATGAGAAGAGGCTCAGAATTTTGTTTAAATGAAGTATGAATTAAGAATAGAATTATATATTCCACTGAATCTGGGTCTTTATTCTATTATAATCTTTTAGAATAATTTTAATGATACCTATTTAGAGGAACAATAACATTATGTTAGTTTTATTGGGCTTATGACTGTTCTTTCTCAGTATTACTGAGTGGAGTTTTTTGTACCAGCAGAATTTGATCTTTAGAAGACACTAACGTGAGGTTGAGTGAGATTGAATGTCTTTATTGTGTCTTCTCATGAGCTATTCTTTCCTCCAACCCATCTTACAGGACTGAAGATCTTAAGGGTAATAAATGAACCCACAGCGGCAGCTATGGCCTATGGTCTCCACAAGGCTGATGTCTTTCATGTCTTGGTGATAGATTTGGGCGGAGGAACTCTAGATGTGTCATTACTGAATAAGCAAGGAGGAATGTTTCTAACCAGGGCAATGTCAGGTAAGAAAAATATAGAGAGAGTTAAAGAGGTTTAGACACATTAGCATATCTAATGTGTGAAGTGTTTAATTTTTTTCAGTATTCTTTGACTTCATTTTGGTAATCTGTATATGTAATTTTATGCCTCCATTTATATGTATTTACAAAAAATGACTGTGCATCCTATAAGTCAGATAAATACACCGCCAGTGGTAGCTCACTGAGCCAATGCTTTTCATGGCTATGGTAAAGGGAACAGAAGGAAAGAAATTCTTTTAAAATGAAGAGTGATCAGTTGATTTCATTGGGTAATCTGTTTCACAAAATAGATATCTTTAGTATTCTTTAGGAAGTGATAGGATTTTCATTCTAAATCTTTTAAAAAGGTTTTTGTTTTAATTTAGCTTAAGGGATGAATAAGCCTGTTTGAAAAGTGGAGCTGTAAGTTATAAGTAGTCTAACTTCTGCATTTGACTTCCTCCTAACTGGACTCTCTTTAGAATGAAGTTTAGTGCTGGGGATTTATATTCTATTACTCTTTTCCTTTTAAGTTATTTTTTTTTTCTGCTTTTCAGCTCTTAACCATACAAGCAAAGGATTTTTGTTTATTTTTTATTTTTTTAAGAAAAAATTCCTGTTGGTACGTTTTAATTATAAGAAGGACTTTCTCCTTAGAAAGTGTTTCTAAATTGTTACTTAAAAGCCAATCTGTGTTCTCAATCTTTTTTCTGAAAAAACTATTTGATATCATTAAGAGATACTTCCTTTTACATCATTTAAAAAAATTAACCCAGATGTGCACATTTGTTGTTTTTTGTTTTTGTTTTTTGGGTTTTTTTTTTATAAGTAGGAATATAGCCAACGGAGAGTATTGGTAATTTCCTGGGACTGGGATGTGGAAAGGCATAGAGGTCTTTTATTTTTTTTTCTTGTGTTCTTAGGAAGGGAGAGAGAGAAAAAAACATTGATGTGAGATAGAAAAATCAATTGGCTGCCTCCTGCACACACCCGAACCAGGGATCGAACAATATCTTCAATACAGACTTTGTTACTCCAATAAAATTATATTTATACATACATGCTGAATAAGTACATGTATATACACATATATGAATAACTATAATATAAACTTTTATTTTTAACTTAGGAAACAATAAACTTGGAGGACAGGACTTCAATCAGAGATTGCTTCAGTACTTATATAAACAGATCTATCAAACATATGGCTTCCTACCCTCTAGGAAAGAGGAAATTCACAGATTAAGACAAGCTGTGGAAATGGTCAAATTAAACCTGACTCTTCATCAATCTGCTCAGATGTCAGTGTTACTAACAGTAGAGGAAAAGGACAAGAAGGAAACTCCAAGCAGTGACACTGAACTGTCAGAGGACAGACTGTCCCCAGCAGGTGGCCACCATGTAAGCAGCATGTTTGGAGCTGGCCTTTCTGAAAAGAAAAGTGGAGAAAGTCAGGTTTTATTTGAAACAGAAATATCACGGGAGCTCTTTGACACCCTAAATGAAGATCTCTTCCAGAAAATACTGGTGCCCATTCAGCAAGTATTGAAAGAAGGCCACCTGGAAAAGACTGAAGTTGATGAGGTGGTATTGGTTGGGGGCTCTACTCGTATTCCTCGAATCCGTCAAGTCATTCAGGAGTTCTTTGGAAAGGATCCCAACACGTCTGTAGACCCTGACCTGGCAGTGGTGACGGGAGTGGCTATCCAAGCAGGGATTGATGGAGGTTCTTGGCCTCTTCAAGTCAGTGCTTTAGAAATTCCCAATAAGCATTTACAAAAGACCAATTTCAACTGAATTTTGGAAGAATGATTATTTGTGATCTTATCAGACCACCTCCTCCTCAAAAAAATGTCTAAACTATCTCAAAAATTTACCTAAAAGGCAACATTTAGATATATAAAATTTACATAACATTTGTTTTAAGATTTAATGTGACCAGATTGATCCTGTTTGATTTTGGAGAGGTCCCATTCCTGAAATACTTCTAAAATGATAGGAGCATGGATGGCTATATTTTCTGGATTCTGGAAGTAGATAACCATATGCACTTAAAATTGTTTTCTGTGAACATTGTCTACTGCCAGTTAATTTACTTGATTATCACATGTAACTAATAATTTGAACTGTACTTGAAGGACGGTGTTGATGTCAGGTATTAGCATTGGCTGGGAGATAGAAGTATTAATATAAGCTATATATGTGATATTCAATAATTGCCATATTATATAACAAGATTACTTTCACAGATTCAATACCCCATTATGTATCTATTCATGTAATCTGCATTCTCCAGATTTTTAAAATACATTCATTGGATATATTTCTCTTTCTGAAATAGCTATAAATTTATTCAAATGTTCTAATACCAGATAGTAGAAAATACCCAATTTATGTATTCTAGTTCCTTTATCTGCTGTGCATCATTCGCTGCTTGGATTTCCATGATTCTGCCTGGTTAGCAAACAATGGGGAGTTTTTAATAGCCTTTTTAAAATACATTCATGTGACAATAAAACCATCGTTACTGTCAGTTTTTGTTATTCAAGATTTTTGCAGACATTGATAAATAGCAGGAATTAGCTACAGTATTTGTTTTATGTTTTTGTTTTGTTTCTTTGCTTATTTTCAGTTAGTCCTGGGTAATGTAGCTGGTATCTGATTCAGTTTTACTGAGATTTTTTCCCATATTTAGTTTTGAATGAGGAAAAATATGCTCACTTATAAAAACCTTGCTATTATTTCCTACTGTCATTTTAAAATAGTCACACTTGGACAATTTTTAGCCTTAAGGTTAGTATATGAAGAGAAAAAGATCCGTGGATATTGGAAGTAATGTGGAAATCTAATATGGAAGGCAATGTGAAAAACTTCTGCCAATCAGCATTAGTAGAAGTTTTGTTTTGGTGTATTTCCTTTTAGGAAAGCTAGAGGGACCAAGAAAGAAAATATAGCAGTTTTGTTTCTGTGATGCTCATGTTTTTTCCGTAATAGAGGCATGCTTCATATCATTATTAAAAAATTATATTCTGGTCAATATTTTTGTTAAATTTTGTCTGCCTTATCCATTGTTAAATTTGACAGGATGTTGAATTTTCAGTTACTGAAAAAGAACTGAGTAAACTCATTTCAGCAACATCAGAACATTTCAACTTCTCAATAAAAAGCTAAATGTTAACACTTCTTTGCAGATCTATAAAACTTCCTTAGCAATGAAATTTCAAACACTTTGTGTACAGAAAATGTCTGAAGTAGATAGAAAAATATAAAATGTTCGTTGATGTATTTTATTTTAGAACTAATGGAGAAATGCCAAAGATGAAACCTTCACTGCATTATGAAAATATTCAAGTGTTCTCTTGGACTTCATATAAATATTTAATAGATTTTAAAACTGAAAACAATCTTTTTATGAAGCTCTTTAAAGTGTTCAATTTCTCAAAATCTCTACATACAGAATCAGCTTTAACCTAAAGCGTTTTAAATACTATGGTTTCTCTTCAGATCGCATAAATCTTTCGCCTTTTACTAAAGCGTTTTAAGATTTTTTGTTAAAACTTGAATTTCTCCAAAATAAGAGATAGTTTAGGACAATCTGATAATATTTTTTAGAGGAAACAATTTGCAAAATAGGGCAATGAATCTCATACTCTAAAATTGGAATTTAAATAATTTAATTGTGTTTGAAAATTATGATGGCAGTGTTGGAATTGGGGCAATAGTTTAGCATATTCTCTAGTATAGTTTCAACTTTAAAAGATGAAGTAATGTCTGTCTTCAATCATTTTAGCAGGCTATATATAGACAACATCAATGTAGCTTATTTAAAAGATAAAAATGGATTCTAAAACATCATTTATGTATAACAATCTGAAGACATTCTTCATAAAACAAACATTACATTTTAGCTATACAATTAGCTAGTGTTTTTTGAGGTATATAACTTTTAAAATATTAGATGTCTTGTATAATTAGATTATGTGAATGAGTAATTTATTTTGTATCAGGAATGTTTTGGTACTGTGTTTTCACTCAAACCACTGATGTATCTACGGATATTACTGTGTAACATGTATTGTACATAACAGATTGTGCCTCTTAAATTTGTGTGTATACAGGTCATTCATATTTTAATGTAAATAAATATGACTTTGCAGTTTGTTTTAAGCTATACTCTATTTTTTCCATTTAGGACTAGACCTGAGTCCTTTTCTGAGGTACATAAATAAGAAAGGAAGTGGGGTTTGGGGTTAGAGCTGACCTGGCATGTGACCTCAACAGCTGTTTCCTAGTTCCCTGCATCCTGGTTGTCTCTGCAATTGCTTACTTTTCTGCTTAATTCCCTGACCTAGAAGTATCCTACCTAATAAAAGTGAAACATGGTAATTGGCGTACGACCGCTACCCTTCCCATTGGCTAATCAGCAAGATATGCAAATTAACTGCCAGCCAAGATGGCGGCCAGCAGCCAGGCAGCTTAAACTGAACATGAGGCTTGCTTGCTTCAGTGACGGAGGACTCCAACATTCCCCGCCTGCCTTGCCGGCCTCTGAGCTTGCAGTTTAAGAAACATAGTTACAAATATAGAAGCTAAACAAAACCCCAGAAACCAGCTTTCAGCAAGCTGGGATCTCAGAGCTGGAGTTGATACAGAGTTTCGATTATAGAACCGAAACAAACCAGATACCTGTTTTCAGCAGCTGAGGCCTCAGAGCTGGCCCAGAATTAAAAAAAAAGAAAAAAAGGAGCAGTTGGGAGCTTCCGTCACCCGCCAGCCTGAAAACAGCCCTCAGCCCCTAACCCAGACTGGCCAGGCACCCCAGTGGGGACCCCCACCCTGAAGGGTGTGTGACCAGCTGCAAACAGCCATCATCCCCTCACCCAGGCTGGCCAGTCACCCCAGTGGGGACCCCCACCCTGAAGGGTGTGTGACCAGCTGCAAACAGCCATCATCCCCTCACCCAGGCTGGCCAGGCACCCCAGTGGGGACCCCCACCCTGAAGGGTGTGTGACCAGCTGCAAACAGCCATCATCCCCTCACCCAGGCTGGCCAGGCACCCCAGTGGGGACCCCCACCCTGAAGGGTGTGTGACCAGCTGCAAACAGCCATCATCCTCTCATCCAGGCTGGCCAGGCACCCCAGTGGGGACCCCCTCCCTGATCCAGGACACCCTTCAGGGCAAACCAGCCAGCCCCCACCCATGCACCAGGCCTCTATTCTATATAGTAAAAGGGTAATATGCCTCCCAGCACTGGGATCAGCGGAGCCGCGAGACCTCCTGGCACCGGGATCAGTGTGACAGGGGCCAGCGCCCAAACCCTGTGATCGCCCTGTGGCTCTGTGTGTGACAGGGTGCAGCGCCCCAACCCCCCCACCCCACAGGCCCTGCTCTGTGTGTGAAAGGGTAGAGCCATAACCTCCCCATCGACCCTGCCCTGACTGTGACAGTGGCGGCGCCCCAACTCCCCTATCAGTCCTGCTCTGTGGGTGATAGAGGACGGCGCCCCAACCCCCTGATCCGCCCTGCTCTGTGCGTGACAGGGGGTGGCGCTGCAACCTCCCCATCGACCCTGCCTTGAGTGTGACAGGGGGCGGTGCCCCAACCCCCCAATCGGCCCTACCCTAAGCGTGACTGAGGGTGGCATTGCAACCTCCCGATCCGCCCTGCTTTGTGCATGACGGGGCGGCGCCCCAACTCCCCAATCGGCCCTGCTCTGAGCCCGACCAGGGGCTGCACCTAGGGATTAGGCCTGCCCTCTGCCACCCGGGAGCAGGCCTAAGCCAGCAGGTCGTTATCTCCCGAGGGGTCCCAGACTACGAGAGGGCACAGGCCGGGCTGAGGGACAACCCCCCGAGTGCACAAATTTTTGTGCACCAGGCCTCTAGTATTATATAAACACTGTCCATAATTCTGAATACCAGTTCATGCGTTCTAACTGTAGTGGAGCCAACACCTAAAGTAATCTAGTTGGTTAATAAATAATCCTGTATAGTAGGCTACTGTAATCCTTTGGTTGATGGTTAATACTTACAATTTTTGAATAAAGTTTGATCATTTTTTGTACAAAAAAACTATTTTTTAGAGAAGTTTATTAGATTACTGTAGTCTTTTCAAGTGAGCCCTTAAATAAAGATAGTAGACTTGACTATCTTCATTGCTAATTCCTGTTATTCCTTCATTGTCATTTTAACTGCCATTACTGAGGGACTCAAATATATGAGGAAATATAGGGACATTTTCGTATTTATTTCATTTAACACGTATACAGTTCCTCACTGGGATAGGCAGCCTCTAATGAGGCTTCTCATGAACCCAACCTCCCAGCAAGATTTGACGACTCACTGCTAATGATCAGACTAGGGCATAAGTGCTTGGAATGTCACTTCTGAAACTGGATTATAATAAGACTGGTGTCTCTGTTGGATGCATGCACTCTAGCTTGCTGTAAAGAAGACCAGGCTATTCTGCTGGTGAATACAGACAGGGAAGAAGCCCTGGAATATGAGAGTCATATGTATGTGAACAGGCAGCCAGCTAATACCGCCTTCCAGCTATGTGAGAGCCTGACCCCTCTCTAGGCAGAGCTCCAGATGATTCAGCCACAGTTGAAATTTGAATGTAATCTCATGAGAGATCTTAAAGCAGAATCACCTAGCTAAGTGGTTTCCAGATTCCTAATTCATGCAAACATAGTACATTTTTGTTTTAAGCTATTAATTTGTTTTTCAGCAATAGATAATAGAGTGTTTACTATGTACCAAGACTGTTCTAAATATGTTAGTAATACTAACCAAGTTCATTTTTTTTTTCACAAATTCATGAGTAGATGCTATTATTATCCCCATTTTCAGATAGGGAAATTAAAAGCATGTATCTAATTTCCCTAGGATTATTCAGCTAATAAGTAGAATCATGATTCCTTTTCAGTCAGTGCTTAACCCCAATACTGTGCTTCCTTAAACAATCCATAATACACTCCCATAGTACTTTTTCTGTTCAGTACTAAACTGTTGGATGGTATCCATGAAAGACCTTTCATTTACTAAATGTTAAAATCGAAGGTGTAGTGTTATTTAATCCTTTCCATTTCTGACAAGCAAAGATTTTATAAAGAGAAAATAGAGATAATAGTACTACTTTGTTGGGTTTTTGTGAGTATCTGGCACATAGAAAATGCTAAATATTATGAATGGATGGAAATGGTAGAAAGATAAGGAAATGAACAAAGAAGCTCAGTGACTTGCCAATTTTTCATGGGATTGTAAGAAAATGCCAGAACAAAATTGGTTAATATTTTCCGATATTCTCAAGATCCTGATTCTCTGGGTCTAAAATTTCTGTAAGTTATTGAGAATTCTGATAAAATATGAAAAAAAATAAATTTGACTTGGTAAAACATTTATTTACTTGTGTAAAGAAGAAATAGTTTGCCTCACATTAAGTTTTTTGGATGTCAAAGCAGGAACAAATGGAGCATGTTTTACACTCATTAACTATTATTTGGTTTACCTAAAATACCTCCTAAAATATTTCAAATTATATAGTACTTGTAACTTTATAGCTATATATTACTGTATATTTATTTATATATAAAACACATAAAGACACATTTTTCCTGTTGAGTTCATCCGGTCACATTAAATTTTCTAACATGGATCATATAGTAATGGAAACTGGAAATTGAATGTGCTATTAGTTGTAATGACTAACCCTCCTTTGTCTCCTAAGTCGCTAATATAATATTGTCACAATAATAAAGACTTCGTGGCAAAAAGTAGTAGTGGCAGACCCTGCTAAATGCTATTGCAATATATTTTCCAATCGTTCTTCTAGAGCCCAGTTTTTTTGGAGCAGGAACAAGCTACTTCTTTATAACTCTTTCCCAGCTTCTTTTGCAACTAAGTATAGCTACATGACATAATTCTGACTGCTGAGATATAAGCATAAATTACTGGGTAGAAACCATAGGCTTTTTTTTTTTTTTAAGTTTACACATTTGGATAATACTAACATCTTCTCACCATTCCTTTCTTCTTGGAATGCAGACATGATGCTGTAAGATAAAGCAATGGGATTGCAATTACCAACCACCAGACATTCTCTGGATGGTTGAGCAAAGGATAGAAGCAGCCCAGTGGGAGCTACTCTAGCCAACTTTGTCCTCTCTACCTCAGGACTTCTTTCCACCTGGGAAAATAAGCCTCTTATTTGTTTACATTCCTTTTTTTGTTCGGTTTGGCTTTCTTCCTTCCGTGTTTAAACTTTTGACCCTAATTTTGTGGTTATAATTTGGTTAAATTGTCATTTGTTGAGCTTCTGCTTCTATCCAAGATGGAATAAAAAGGAAATAATCCAACTAAAAAATCAGATGATATATAAAACAAGTTTTCAAGACCATACACATTCGTGGCAAAGATTAATTCTTGTCTATTACTGCTGCAAAATTATAGATATGACAATACAGGAAAGCAGGAGGCTATTCTGTAATACCTGGAAAAGGTTGTGCTATTGCTCAGAAGAGAGAGCAAGAAGCAGATGCTCAGAGGAAATTAGTAGTGACTGAAGTTGCATTAATATGTATGATTAGTTCCCGATGAACTTCACCCTCACACATTCCAGATCATCATTTTAGTCTTACTCTCTGATCACATTACATTTTCTACTATAGATATGAGTTGAAAATAGCAATAAACCAAAAATTATTCACACGTGTAGTAATAATGACATGAGTTTTATAAACATGAATTAAAAAATTGATCCTATGTCAGTTCCCTTGGCACATAAAGAATGCATGTGTTGCCCTGACTGGTTTGGCTCAGTGGGTAGAGAGTCGGCCTGCAGACTGAAGGGTCCCAGGTTCCATTCTGGTCAAGGGCATGTACCTTGGTTGCAGGCACATCCCCAATAGGGGGTGTGCAGGAGGCAGCCAATCGATGTTTCTCTCTCATCGATGTTTCTAACTATCCCTCTCCCTTTCTCTCTGTAAAAAATCAATAAAATATATTTTTTAAAAAAAAGAATGCATGTGTCACTTCTAAATGTTTTGGAGCAAAGGTTTTTCAAAATTTTCACAAACATGTTTCAATTTATGAACTAATTTTACACATTGCCTATATGATTATTTATTTATTTTATTTTTTATCTTATTTTATTGTTGACAGTATTACAGATGTCTTCCATTTTCTCCCTTTTTGCCCCTCACCACCCAACTCCTATCCCACCCCAGGTCTCCTACCCCATGCTATTGTCTCTGTCCATGGGTTATGCATATATGCATACTAGTATATGTTGTTTGGTTAATCTCTTCTTGTCCCCTACTCTTAACCCCTCTCCCACTGAGTTTCGTTATTCTGTTCCATGCTCCCATACCTCTGGACATATTTCATTCGTGAGTTTATTTTGTTCTTTAGATTCCACTTAAAAGTAAGATCATGTGATGTTTGTTTTTCTCTAACTGGCTTATTTTGCTTAGCATAAGAGTCTCTAGATCCATCCATGCTGTCTCAAAGGGTAAAAGATCCCTCTTTTTTACAGCTGCATAGTATTCCACTGTGAAAATGTACCACAGTTTTTTTTATTCACTCATCTACTGTTGTATCATAAATCAGCGAGTGAGATACAAGACGCCTTAGCAGTGTTTCTCAACCTTGGCTGCACATTAGAATCACCTGGGAATCTTTTTAAAATCCTGATTTCTGGCTTCATCCTCCAGAAATTCTGTTTCTTTGTTATGGGGTGGGGCCACAACAGAGCAGGGTCCATTGGGGTGGGGGTTGGGGCACCGCCCTCTATCACCCACAGAGCAGGGCTGATCAGGAGGTTGGGGCACCTTCCCCTGTCAGGAACAGAGCAAGGCGGATAGGGAGGTTGTGGCCCCACCCCCTGTCACACACAGAGCCACAGGGCGATCAGGGGGTTTGGGTGCTGCCCCCTGTCACGCTGATCCCGGTGCCCGGAGGCCTCATGGCTCCGCTGATCCCAGTGCTGGGAGGCATATTACCCTTTTACTATATAGGGTAGAGGCCTGGTGCACGGGTGGGGGCCGGCTGGTTTGCCCTGAAGGGTGTCCTGGATCAGGGAGGGGGTTCCCACTGGAGTGCCTGGCCAGCCTGGGTGAGGGGATGATGGCTGTTTGCAGCTGGTCACACACCCTTCAGGGTGGGGGTCCCCACTGGGGTGCCTGGCCAGTCTGGGTGAGGGGCTGAGGGCTGTTTTCAGGCTGGGACTGAAGCTCCCAACTGCTCCTTTTTTTCTTTTTTTTTTATTCTGGGCCAGCTTTAGCTCTGAGTCTCCAGCTCTTAGGCCTCCGCTCCTGAAAGCAGGTATCTGGTTTGTTTCGGTTCTCGAAACTCTTTATCAACTCCAGCTCTGAGATCCCAGCCAGCTGAAAGCTGGTTTCTGGAGTTTTGTTTAGCGTCTGCATTTGTTACAATGTTTGAAACTGCAGGCTCAGAGGCCTGCAGTGGCCGGTGGGGAATGTTGGAGTCCTCTGTCACTGAAGCAAGCAAGCCTCGCGTTAGTTTCAAGCTGCCTGGCTGCTGGCCACCATCTTGGCTGACAGTTAAATTGCATAGTGCCCTGATTAGCCAATGGGAAGGGTAGCGGTCATACACCAATTACCATGTTTCTCTTTTATTAGTGTAGATATATATATATAAAACCCTAATATGCAAATAGACTGAACAGCAGAACAACCAAACAACCGAACAGTTGGTCGCTATGACGTGTGCTGACTACCAGGGGGCGCATGCAGAACATGGTGGGCATTGGCAGCAGGTGGCAGAGCATAGAACATGGTGGGCATTGGCTGTATTGGTATGGTGGAGAAGGTGAGTGGGGGCGCCAAACCAAGGTGTGGTGCCAGTCGCTGTCATCAGGACGAGCATCTGTTGGTTACTGAAAATTCTTTGCTCCCATGTGCTGTGGCTCCACCCAGTGCTCACACCTGATGCCAGTGCCAGCCCTGCTCTCACCTGCTGCCAGTGCCGGAGCTGCTGCTCACACCTGCTGTCAGCGCCTGGTGCTGGACCTGATTGCTCGGTGCTGTCAGCAGGGGTGAGTGTCGGCTGCTGGCCCCAGTAGCCCCTGAGGGCTTCTCCACCTCCCCCTGCTCCTTTGGGGTGATTGGGGCAGAAGCTGCCACTCGTACTCCCTGAGAGCGCCGGCCCTGCTTGCACCCACTGCTGGCACTGGCCCCAATCACTCCACGCCGTCAGCACGAGGGAGCGGTGGTGGCTGGAGCAGGGCTGCCGGCATACAGGGGACTGGAGGCTGTGGTAGGAGGGGTCAGGGAATATGGGCTGAGACTTCCCCCCTATGCCCACTGCAGCTTCACAGCCCACAGTTCCTTTCAAGGTGCACAAATTCATGCACTGAGCCCCTAGTCCTACATAATAAAAGCCTAATATGCAAATTGTCCCCTCTACTGGGAGTTTCACTGTTCGTTATGATGTGCGCTGACCACCAGGGGGCAGTGAAGAACATGGTGGGGATCAGCCAAGTGGTGCTGGCAGTGGGCGGCAGTGGAGGCACTGCCAGCCCCGGTGGGCCCCAATGAGAGTGGGACCATGGTGAACAGGTGAGCAGGTGGCACCAGCCCAAGGCGGGTGCGAGCGGGGGCCCAATCACCCTGCCGATCGCCCTGCAGACAGCTACCAATGGTGGCGGTGGTGGGCGGAAGTGCCACCTGGTTCCCAGGCACTGAGGATGCTGAGCGGGGGGCCCCACAGATGGTGACCAGTGGCCGGCAGGCCCTGACTACCCAATCGGGGCTGGGCCCCAGGCTGGGATGTGCAACTTGGGGTGAGTGGCGGTGACCAGCCTCCCATGGTGCCCAGGCAGGGGGCTGCAACCTCTGGAGGTGAAGGTGATGGGGATGGAGGTGTGGTGAGAATGTGGGGTGTCTGCCAAGCTAGCTCTCACTCCCCCTGCTACCCTCCCGTGGGACTCCAGGGCCTGTGCACAGGGGAAGCCGATGTACTCAGGTGCTGAGCACCCATGAGGAGCCCACCCCACACCCTTGCGGCATCTTCTGGGAGAGCCAGGCTACAGGCGCCGGGACCACAGGGGCCGGTCGGGCTCCCTGTGGGTTCACGCAGGAGCTGGTCTGTAAGGTCGTCCGGGAGAGAGCGTGCTGCCTGCCCAGCCTCCGTGTGGTGCTGCTGGGTGGCCCAGAGGCCACGTTGCACCCTGGCCTGTGGAGTCCAGTCACACTCACTGCATCTCCATGTGGGGACTTATGCACCATGACTCAGGCAGAGAGGCATACACGGAGGCCCAGGGGACAGCTGGGACCTGCCCTTCAACACCAGATGCTCATGCTTTGATCCCCAGCCAGGCCTGCTGACTGCACCTATGCATGAATTTTGTGCACCAGGCCTCTAGTATATATATATATATATATATATATATATATATATATATATATATATATATATATATATATATATATCTCCTATCTAATAAAATAGAAACATGGTAATTAGTCATACAGCCGCTACCCTTTCCATTGGCTAATCACTGAGATATGCAAATTAACTGCCAACCAAGATGGCGGCCAGCAGCCAGGCAGCTGACGCGAACAGGGAGGCTTGCTTGCTTCAGTGATGGAGGAAGCCAAGCTTCCCCGCCTGCCTTGCCGGCCTCTGAGCTGCAACTCTAAGAAACATTGTAACAAATATAGAAGCTAAACCAAACCCCAGAAACCTGCTTTAGTCAGCCAGGCTTCAGCCAGCAGGACCACAACATTGTTTCAAATACAGAAGGTAAACAAAGGCCAGAAACCTGCTTTCAGCAGCCGAGGCCTAAGAGCTGGAGCCAAGCCTTAGAGCTAAAGCTGGCCCAGAATAAAAAAGAAAAAAGAAAAAAAGGACAGGTTGGGAGCTTCAGTCACCCGACAGCCTGAAAACGGCCCTCAGCCCCTCACCCAGACTGGCCAGGCACCCCAGTGGAGACCCCCACCCTGATCCAGGACACCCTTCAGGGCAAACCAGCCAGGCCCCACCCATGCACCAGGCCTCTATCCTATATAGTAAAAGGGTAATATGCCTCCCAGCACCGGGATCAGTGGAGCCGCGAGGCCTCCCGGCATCGGGATCAGCATGACAGGGGGCAGCGCCCAACCCCCCTGATGGGCCCTGCTCTGTGAGTGACAGGGGGCAGCGCCCCAACTCCCTGATCGGCCCTGCTCTTGCGTGACAGGGGGTGGCACAGCAACTTCCCTATCGACCTTGCCTTGAGTGTGATAGGGGGCCGTGCCCCACCCCGCAATCGGCTGTACCCTGAGCGTGACTAGGTGTGGCATCGCAACCTCCTGATCCGCCCTGCTCTGTGTGTGACAGGGGACAGTGCCCCAACTTCCGGATTGGCCCTGCTCTGCGCGTGATAGGGGGTGGCATCGCAACCTCCCGATCCGCCCTGCTCTGTGTGTGACAGGGGACAGTGCCCCAACTTCCGGATTGGCCCTGCTCTGCGCGTGAAACGGGGTGGCATCTCAACCTCCCGATCCACCCTGCTCTGTGCATGACAGGGGGCGGCGCCCCAACACCCCCATCGGCCCTGCTCTGAGTCTGACCAGGGGCCGCACCTAGGGATTGGGCCTGCCCTCTGCCACCCGGGAGCAGGCTTAAGCCAGCAGGTCGTTATCTCCTGTGGGGTCCCAGACTGCGGAGAGGTCACAGGCTGGGCTGAGGGACCCCCTCTCCCCGCCCCCCCGCCCCAAGTGCACAAATTTTTGTGCACCGGGCCTCTAGTATATATATAAAGTGCCTATGTTTCTTTTATTCTACTACTTAACAAATTATCTTCTTTGTGTAACTGTATATAACTGTATTCTGGTTGCTATGTTAACACTTAAGATTCAAAAATAAATGAAACTGAGTCTCTATCATGAGGAAGTCACAGTTTGGCAGGGAAGACAAGAACGGAAAAATATATACTATAAAGTAACATGATACATATATATGTGAGTATCTGGAGTGTTTGTGTGATATTATAAGAACATCCAGCTCATGGGTTGTTCATGAGCATTTAATAAAATGAATTTAAAATATTTAGGACAAATGCAACACCGAGTATAGGCACAATTAGCATTAACTATTGTCACTCAATCTCTCCTCTCTCCAACTCAACCTTTCTGCCTTGTCATTACTTATTCTGAATTATGTCATCTTGCTTAAAAACCTTGAATGCCCACATTTCCCTCTTCCCCTTATCTGTGATCAACATAAAATTCCTTAGTATAAATCTAAGATCTTTCTATATTAATACTAAGTCATCTTTCAACCACTCTCCCCAGGCTGCCCTCAAATGACTGTGATGTGTCAATCACAGTAGCTTGCCCTGACATATGTGGGCAGAGGCTGTTCACTCTGCTTCGAAGCTCATATCGCCTTTTTCAATTCAAAAGCTACTCATTTTAAAAAGTCCATTTGAAAGCAGTCTTCTGCCCTCCCAGTGTTCCAAGTAAAGTGATTCATTCACTCCCTTCCTGTCTTGCAGTACTGTTTATTCATCCCATTGCTAGAAATGGCAATACCCATGCCAGTCTCTCTCACTAGTCTACAAGCTCCCACCTAACTCATCCTTGCATTTCCAGCACACAGATGGTGTCTCACATGAGGTTATTAATAAATATTGGTAAAGACAATTCATATCATTGGTAGAGATCCACTAGACTGCAAATCCCTTGAAGGCAGAGAGATAGATCTCTTGCTCAAATTATGTACCTCATAGAATTAGTAAAGACAATTCATCTGGAAGCAGATGCTGAGTATATTAGTCAGTTCTGGCTGCTCTAAAGAGGTAACATGGTCTGGTATCATGGTCTGGCTTACACTACAGAAATCTATTTTCTCACAATGCTGGAAAATAGAAGTCTGAGATCAAGGTGTCAGCAGGGTTGGTTTCTTCTGAGGCCTCTTTCCTTTGCTTGTAGATGGCCGCCTCCTGAGTCTTCACATGGCCTTCCCTATATATGTCTGTGCCATAAGTACTCTTCTTATAAAGGATATAAGTCCTATGGGATTATGACCCACCCTACTGACCTTATTTTGACTTAACTCTCTTTTAAAGATCCGTTTTACAAATACAGTCACATTCTGAGGTACTGGGGATTAAGACTGCAACATGTGAATTTTGGAGGAACTTAATTCAGCCCATAACAGTCATTCTAGGGTGCAAGTTATTTATTTGGTATCAATTCCTGTGGGAGGAAAAGAAGAAGGAGGCTTGGCTAAAGAGAGAAGTCACACAGTGATTCAGATCCAAAAAAAGTGTTGGCCAACACTCCAGAGAGCTCTGGGGGAGTATCACCCATCAGAGTTGTTAGTAGACTGAACTGGTCTGGCCTTTAAGAGTGGGACCCCAGTCAGTCCACTCTGTGCAGCCAAGACCAACCCTAAAGAAGATGACTTGCTGAATGTACTTCCATGGCCGATGGTAAGCCTTTTCTAGGAGGGGAATCTGGGTGGCAATTGCTTTTGAATTGCCTTACCGACTGAATAATATTTTATTAGACTAACATATTAAATCAGACCTTGGTTGACAGATTTTGAACATTTGCTATATATTAGGCAAGATAAGGAGAATACAGGATGAAAAACAGAAGAAAAGAGACTCAAGAGCATAAAAATGGCATATAATATAAAACAGAATACAACATTGAGAGGTATGGACTCAATGTATTGGTATCAGAGGACCTGAAAAAAGTTGATCAATTTTTACACTGATGTAAAATTTTCCTTTTATTTTGTTATAATTATTATTTGCCTTTCCCATACAAATATTTTTTTTGTTTCATTTCATTTTTTTTTAATCTTTTATTGAGTTTTTACAGAAAGGAAGGGAGAGGGATAGAGAGTTAGAAACATTGATGAGAGAGAGAAACATCCATCAGCTGCCTCCTGCACAACCCCTACTGGGGATGTGACCGCAACCAAGGTACATGCCTTTGATCAGAATCGAACCTGGGACCCTTCAGTCCGCAGGCTGACACTCTATCCACTGAGCCAAACCAGTTAGGGCTCATTTCATTCTTAATAATAAAACTACAATAGAAATTTTTCTAATTCAAAAAATGGTCTCCAAATAATTGATGTTTCATCAAAGAACATTAAATGCTGAGCACTCCACATGAATGGTGCTTGGTGTAACCCATTAATACTGAGAAGAATAGGGGATCTTAGTATACTTAATGTTAAAAGATAGTGGTATTTGTTAAATGTAATCACATCAGAAAAAGTCCTAGAAGTCATACCTTATCCTAAACTAAGTAATAGTGATGCTGAGAGAGAAAAGAAAAAATAAAATAATCACTAAAGGACTGGAATCAGCAAATATATAAGTATATAACTGTGGCAAACATTTATGCACCGAATGTAGGAGCACCCAAATACATAAAAATACTCCTGGAACATATCAAGGGAGAGATCAATAATAATACAATCATAGTAGGGGATTTTAATACCCAACTGACATCACTGGGTAAAACTTCTAGACAAAAATCAGCAAAGAAACAGCAATCCTAAATGACTCACTAGATCAGATGGACTTAATTGACATTTTCAGAACATTTCACACCAAAGCCACGGAATATATGTTCTTCTCAAGTGCACATGGGACATTTGCAAAGATAGGCCACATATTGGGTCACAGGCAAAGTCTCTCCAAATTCAAGAAGACTGAAATCATATCAAGCATCTTCTCAGTCCACAATGGCATAATATTAGAAATGAGCCAAAACCGGTTTGGCTCAGCGGATAGAGCATCGGCTTGCGGACTGAAAGGTCCCAGGTTTGATTCCTGTCAAGGGCATGTACCTGGTTTGCAGGCACATCCCCAGTAGGAGATGTGCAGGAGGCAGCTGATCGATGTTTCTCTCTCATTGACATTTCTAACTCTCTATTTCTCTCCCTTCCTCTCTGTAAAAAATCAATAAAATATATTTTTTTAAAAAAAGAAAGAAATGAACTACAATAAAAACAAACAAAAAAAAACCCTCAAACACTTGGAAGCTAAATAGCATGCTATTAAACAATGATTGGGATACCAAAGAGATCAAAGAAGAAATTAAAAACATCCTGGAAATGCATGACAATGAAAACACAACAATCCAAAATCTATGGGACACAATGAAAGCAGTCCTGAGAGGAAAGTTTATAGCTCTACAGGCCTACCTAAAAACAGCAACAACCGCAACAACAAACACAAAAAAATAGGTAATAAATCATCTAACTCTACAACTTAAAGAATTAGAAAGAGAACAAGAAAAGTCCCGAGTGAGCAGAAGGAAGGAGGTAATAAAGATCAGAGCAAAAATAAATGACATAGAGACAAAACAAACACACAATAAAAAAGATCAATGAAACCAAGAGCTGGTTCTTTGAAAGGATAAACAAGATTGATGAACCTCTAGCCAGGCTCACCAAGAAGCAAAGAGAGAGGACCCAAATAAACAAAATCAGAAATGAAAGGGGTGAAATAACAACAGACCTCACAGAAATACAAAGGATTGTTAAATAATAAAACTCTAATCCAACAAACTAGATAACCTGGAGGAAATGGACATATTCCTAGAAAAATAAAACCTTCCAAAACTCAATCAGGAAGAATCTAAAAATCTCAATAGGCTGATAACTATGGAGGGAATTGAAGCAGTCATCAAAAACCTTCCAGCAAACAAAAGCCCAGGGCCAGATGGCCTCACAGTGGAGTTTTACCAATCATTCAAGGAAGGACTAAAACCTATCCTCCTCAGACTATTCCAAAAAATTCAAGAGGAAGGAACACTTCCAAGCTCATTCTATGAAGCCAGCATTACCCTAATACCAAAACCAGATAAAGACAAATAATGAAAGAGAATTACAGGCCACTATCCCCCATGAACATAGGTACCAAAATCCTCAAAAATATTCTAGCAAATTGGATCCAGCAGTACATCAGAAAGATCAAACACCATGACCAAGTAGGATTTATCTATCCCAGGATGCAAGGATGGTACAATATCTGCAAATCAATAAACAAATTGAGAGATAAAAATCACATACTCATATCAATTGATGCAGAAAAAGCATTTGACAAAATTCAACACCCTTTCTAGATAAAAACCCTCAGCAAAATGGGAAGCGAACGATCATACCTCAACATAATAAAAGCCTTGTACGACAAACCTACAGCCAACATCATACTCAATGGGCAAAAACATACCATTTCCCTTAAGAATAGGAACAAGACTGGGATGCCCACCCTCACCATTTCTGTTCGACATAGTACTGGAAGTGATAGCCATAGCAATCAAACAAGAAGAAGAAATAAAAGGTATCAAAATTGGAAAAGAAGATGTGAAACTCTCATTATTCGCAGATGACAATACTGTACATAGAAAACCCTAAAAACTTCATCAAAAAATTATTAGACTTAATAAATGAATTCAGCAATGTAGCAGGATACAAAATTAATGTCAAGAAGTCTATAGAATTTTTATACACTGATAGTTAACTTACAGAAAGAGAGATTAAAAAACAATCTCATTTACCATCGCACCAAAAGAATCAAGATACCTAGGAATAAACTTAATTAAGGAGGTAAAAGACCTGTACTCCGAAAACTACAGGACACTGAAAAAAGAGATAGAGGAAGACATAAACAGATGGAAGAACATACTGTGATCATGGATTGGTAGAATCAACATCATTAAAATGTCCATACTACCCAAAGCAATCTATAGATTTAATGAACTCCCCATTAAAATACCAACAGCATATATCACAGACCTAGAATGAACTCTCCAAAAATTCATCTGGAATAAAAAAAGACCCCGAATAGCTGCAGCAATCCTGAGAAAGAAGAACAAAGTAGGAGGGATCTCAATACCAGATATCAAGCTGTATTACAAAGCCACAATTCTCAAAACTGCCTGGTACTGGCACAAGAACAGACATATAGATCAATGGAATAGAATAGAGAACCCAGAAATTGACCCAAACAACTATTAATTAATATTTTATAGTAATTAACATTTGACAAAGGAGGCAATAGCACACAATGGAGTCAAGACAGCCTCTTCAATAAATGGTGTTGGGAAAACTGCACAGATAGATGCAAAAAAAACCCAAACAACAACAACAAAAAAAAACTAGACCACCAACTTACACCATACACAAAAATAAACTCTAAATGGATAAAGGACTTAGACATAAGATGGGAAACCATAAAAATCTTAGAGGAATCCACAAGCATCAAAATCTCAGACATATGCCAAAGCAATATCTTCACTGATACAGCTCCTAGAGCAATGGAAACTGAAAGGCGCACCGCCTGCCTCTTCGGGCGGTGCGGGGGGAGGAGTCTGACCGCCCGGCTCTGAGATCCCTCCGCGCCCGCCATAGGGCCTGGCCTCCCCGGAGAGGGTCCGAGTCTCCGGACCGGCTGCGTGGTGGCCGGCGGCGGGCCGAGGGGTGGGGGCCTGGCGGTGACCGACCACGGGGGAGGTCATGGGAGCGGAAGGCCTCACCGCCTCGCTCTTCCCTCCCTTCCCCCGTGGTCGGCTGCCGCTTGCCCGCGCTGGGGCCGAGGGTCCGTGCGGCCCTCGGGGCCGGTCAGGGGGACCGGGCCTGCGTGGGCCGACCGCCAGGCCCCATGTGGGGGGCATTGGCTCCCCGGCCCACAGCGGGAGCCCCGCGCGGGCTGCCCCCCCGACCGGGCCCAGTGCAGCAGCGGCGGCAGCGGAGTGGGGCGCGTGCCCTGGCTTGGGGAGGCCGCCATGCTGCAGTGGGCCGGCCCCATGGGCCGGGCCGGCTCCGAGCGGATGCCGCTCCTCCAGAGCTGGGCCGCTCCACCAGCCGCACCCTGTTTGCTGGGCCTGTGCCGCCCAGATGCGCTGGAGTCCCGCTCTGTCCGCAGGCCAGCTGCGGGTGCTGTGCGGGAGGGCCATCCTGCCTTGTGGCGAGTTCGAGTGGTGGCAGCAGGAGCCGGACAAGGACTGCGCCCTCCATCTTGCCTTGGGTCCTCCATTTTGGGATGGTGCCACGTGCTTCCTCATGGGAAGAAGCCACTGCTAGCCACACCCAGGATTTCTCTGGATTAACCAATGATGATCAAGGGAAGTGCACGCCATCACTATGACCACATCCTGTACCGACTCGCGCCTGGCCAATCGGCGGGGCCCACAGTGCCCTCACTCCACCCCCCTTTAAAACCCCCTGTCCCATCAGGCCTCTCTCTCTCAGCCACTGGACTTTCCGCTGTGTCGGTGGGTCTGGTGAACGGGGAGCACAGGCCGGCTTGCATAATAAAGGACTCTTTGCTTTTGCATCGGACTGACTGGCTCCCTGGGGGTCTTGGGAACTTTGAAATCTGGGCACAACAGAAACCAAAGAGAAAATAAACAAATGGGACTACATCAAAATAAAAAGCTTCTGTACAGCAAAAATAAACCATCAGCAAAACAACAAGAAAGCCCACTGCGTGGGAGAACATATTTGCCAATGTTATCAACAATAAGGTTTAATCTCCAACATTTATAGGGAACTCATACAACTTAACAAAAGAAAGATAAACAACCCATTACAAAAATGGGCAATGGACCTAAATAGATACTTTTCAAAAGAGGACATAAGGAAGGCGAAGAGATATATGAAAACATGCACAAAGTCACTAATCATCCAAGAGATGCAAATCAAAATGACAATGAGGTACCATCTCACACCTGTCAGAATGGCTATCATGAACAAATCAACAAATGACAAGTTCTGGTGAGGATGTGAAGAAAAAGGAACCCTTCTGCACTGCTGGTGGGAATGCAGACTGGTGCAGCCACTGTGAAGACAGTATGGAGTTTCCTCAAAAAACTAAAAATGGAACTGCCATTTGACCCAGTGATCCCACTTCTAGGAATATATCCCAAGAAACTGGAAACACCAAACAGAAAGGATATATGCACACCTGTGTTCACAGCAGCACAGTTTACCATAGCTAAGATTTGGAAACAGCCTTAGTGCCCATCAGCAGATAAGTGAATTATAATACTGTGGTACATCTACACAATGGAATACTATGCTGCTGTAAAAAGGAAGGAACTCTTACCATTTGCAATAGCATGGATGGAACTGGAGAGCATTATGCCAAGAGAAATAAGCTGGTCGAGGAAAGATAAATATCACATGATCTCACTCATTTGTGGAATATAATGAAGAACATAGACTAATGAACAAACACAGATTCAGAGACAGAGAAGTATTGAACAGACTGTCAAACCTCAGAGGGAAGGTAGGGGAGGGGAGGGGTAAGGGGGAGAGATCAACCAAAGGACTTGTATGCATGCAACGTAAGCCTAACCATTGGACACAGACACCAGGGGGGTGAGGGCATGAGTGGGGAGGGGTGGGGAGGGGGGAATTGGAGAATAAGAACACATATGTAATACCTCAATCAATAAAGAAAAAAATCAAAAAATAAAATAAATAAAAGCCTAAGCAAACCTTATGACAGGAGTAGTCCACCAGGAGCTGTGCCTTGGTGGTCAGTGCGCTCCCACAGCCAACCTCCCGCGGCCTGCCAACTTCACACGGTCCCTCCCCCCAGCCAGCTGGTCACCCTCCTGCAGTCCCTCCCCCTGGACTTGGCAAGAAGGCCCCAATCGCTGGACAGGCCAAGGGACCCCACCGTGCACGAATTCATGCACCAGGCCTCTAGTATTATACAGAAAAGTAAAATGCTGGGGTCCAGCCCCAGTGGTCCAGGGGTTCCCAAGGGTGTGGACGGAGTCGGCGAAGAATTATTTACACGGAGACAGCATTCAGAACTCTCTAGCTTTCCTTAGTCTCCGTGGATCTTCCCTGTTCTTGTGAGTTTCACTTGTTTTTGTTCTTGTGAGTTTCACTTGTTTACACCATGGTTATACTTCCTGCACTTCCTCAGCCCATTAGCTTCCCAGATAAGATCTAGGGAGTGTTATAAGGTCAAGCCTAATTATGCTAAGAGGACTGTGCCCTCTAAGCTGGGAATTGTTTGTGACTTTACCAACAGGTCAGTCCGAGGCTTAACCCTATATCGGCTCCCTACAGTAAAAGGGGTTGGAATTTTCAAATTATTATTTCCTTACATTCATTATTTTTTTTGTTGAACTTTGAAACATATTCTAATTTATGTACATTATTTTAAAAAACTACATTTAGAAAAGGGAATGGAAAAGTATGTTACTTAATAGGTTTAGGGTTCAATCAGTTCTCTAAAATTCTGTTTTCAAGATACTGTGGTGGTCCAGATTCCTGTGGGCATCTACAACAATGTAGACAGGGATGAGATTGAAGACGAAGGAAACAAGCTTCTGGAGTTTCAGAACTTCCCTCATATGAAATTTAAGTTTTTGAATGAAAGGGACTTAGCATGCGAATTTTTAACCACATGTAACAAACAATGAATAAAAATGAATTAAACATTTAAAATTTTGCTAGATTTATCTGGGCAGAAGTCATTTGGGTAAACAATTACCACCAGCAGGTGTCCTAAAGGGATGAAATGACCTCAATATCCTATACATTGTATTTGCCAGGTTTTAATATAATCATTCTAGTGAGGGTCTAGTGGTATTTTTTTATTTCAATCTTCCAGTTCCTAATAATTAAGCATCCTTCAGTATCTACTAACCATCTAAATCTTTTCTTTAGTGAAATGTCTGTTCAAATATTTTACCCATTATTTTTGACTATTTGCTTATCTTCTAAATATTGACTATAAGAGTTTTTTATATTTTTCTAGATACAGCCCTTTATAAGATACATATTATATTTTCTCCTAGTTTGTGGCTTGTCTTTTCATTATCTGGAGCTGATTTTTCCAAGGGTGGGGGTGGGGCGAAACTGTGAAGAAATTGATCTCAGCTCCATAGATCTTCTCCATCTTGTCAGAAGTGAGAAGCAGGGATAGTCTAGTGTTTTACCAAATAGTTAGTTAGGTCTAAGAAAAAACTCATTAGATAGTCCAGTGTTTTAGAAAAGAATCAGCTAATTAAAATTTTTTTAAATTTTTTTAAATTAAATCTTAATTGTTCAGATTATTACAGTTGTTCCTCTTTTTTCCCCCCATAGCTCCCCTCCACCCAGTTCCCCTCCCACCCTCTGCCCTCACCCCCCCCATCCTCATTCATAGGTGCATGATTTTTGTCTAGTCTCTTCCTGTATCCCCCCACCCCTTTCCCCCTAAAAATAGTCCACTCCCTTTCTATGCCCCTGATTCTATTATAATCACCAGTTTATTCCATTCATCAGATTATTTATTCACTTGATTTTTAGATTCACTTGTTGATAGATGCATATTTGTTGTTCATAATTTGTATCTTTACCTTTTTCTTCTTCTTCCTCCTCTTAAAGGTTACCTTTCAGCATTTCATATAATACTGGTTTAGTGGTGATGAACCCCTTTAGCCTTTCCTTATCTGTGAAGCTCTTTATCTGACCTTCAATTCTGAATGATATCTTTGCTGGATAAAGTAATCTTGGTTGTAGGTTCTTGGTACTCATCACTTTGAATATTTCTTGCCACTCCCTTCTGGCCTGCAAAGTTTCTGTTGAGAAATCAGCTGACAGTCGTATGGGTATTCCCTTGTAGGTAACTGACTTTCTTTCTCTTGCTGCTTTTAAGATTCTCTCTTTGTCTTTTGCTCTTGGCATTTTAATTATGATGTGTCTTGGTGTGGTCCTCTTTGGATTCCTTTTGTTTGGGGTTCTCTGCGCTTCCTGGACTTGTAAGTCTATTTCTTTCACCAGGTAGGGAAGTTTTCTGTCATTGTTTCTTCAAATAGGTTTTCAATATCTTGCTCTCTCTCTTCTTCTGGCACCCCTATAATTTGGATGTTGGTACGCTTGAAGCTGTCCCAGAGGCTCCTTACACTATCTTCATATTTTTGGATTTTTTTTTTTCATTTTGCTTTTCTGGTTGGGTGTTTTTTGCTTCTTCTCATTTCAAATCTTTGACTTGATTCTTGCGATCCTCTGGTCTACTGTTGGGAGTCTGTATAATGTTCTTTATTTCAGTCAGTGTATGCTTAATTTCTAGTTGGTCCTTTATCACAACCTCGAGGGTCTCACTAGATTTCTTGAGGGTCTCATTAAGTTTATCGGTGGTTTCTAGAAAATTCTTGAAAAACCTTAAAATTGTGGTTTTGAATTCTATATCCAGTAGTTTGTTTTCCTCCATTTCTTTCATTTGTGTCCTGTTTCTTTGTCTTGGCATTTTTTTTGCTTCGCTATGTCGATAGAGTGGCTTTCTGTGCTAAGTGTCCTATAGGGCCCAGTGGCTCAGCCTCCCCAATTACCTGAGGTAGACACTCTTGATACACCCCCTTGTGGGCTTTGTGCACAGTCTTGTGTAGTTAAGCCTTGATTGTTGTAGGTAACACTGGGAGGGATTGACTTCCAGGCCAATTGGCTGAGAATCAGCTGTTTCTGCAGTGGAAGAACTTGTGTGCTAGAGACACCCCTCCGGGAGAAGACTTGCTTCAGTGGGGCTTTGGTGTTCACTGAGTCTGCCCCCTGAGTGTGTCCTTTATGGATCTGAGGAGCTGCAATCTGGATGGTCCCACTCTGACCACCAGGCACACTGGCTCCTGGATCTCTAAGGAGGTCCTAATCTAGCCTCTGCCTGAGGCTACCCAGCAGAAGCAGCTGTGAAGCAATTCAAGTTTCCCTGGGGCCTTGGGCCAGCTTCAGTTTGTTAAGTAATTTTCAGATTGCAAAGGGCCGGGCCTTTCATATGCAAAAGCCTCTGTGCATGGCTTGGGCAGGGCGGGGTCCCAGGGGATCAACAGGGCAGAGCAAGCAGTTATGGCTGCTCTCAGTCCTGCCCGCAGAGGCCCCGCTTCTCAGTGTCCAAGCAATTGTAGCGAGCACCTCCGAGAGAAAGCTGCCCTCGAGTTCTGACTAATGCCAGACAGTCCCGTTTCTCCCGTATGAGTCTGTGTCCCCAGAGACTCACCTGGAACTTGAGCTCAGAGCTTGAGACTGCCTCCAACAAACAACAACCGTGTCCTCAGCCGCCAGCCCTCTCCGCATGCACCTCCACATCTTTGTAGTTACTTCCGCACCACACCTCTTCTGAGTCTCAGTGTGCTTTTCTCTTTCCTTCTAGGTGTAGAATTTCCACTCAGCCAGCCTTCCTGAGGTTCTGGATGATGTCCATTCCATCTTTTAGTTGTATTATTGAAGTGGTTGTGCGAGGCAGCAATCTCCAGTGTTTACCTATGCCGCCATCTTGGTTTCTCCTAAAAATTTATTGAATCCTTATTGCTATTGAACTTTAAGAATTGAACAAATGTCTGGGAGTAGACCTCTCCAGTTCTAAAGGCTGAAATTTAGATGTAAGCTATTAATATTATTATTTCTATGAGGTTTTTCTAAGTCAAAGATCCAACCATGAGAAACTATAAGACTTCTTATAAATAGAATGGCTGTTAATCACTTAGGAAACTTTGCAATGAATGATAATTAAAAACCTAATCAAGTTATAGTACCAATCACATTTGTTTCTCTATAATTGGTTTCAATTTAGTTAATATCATCAAACAACTATCATAAGCGTTCATAAATGATTTGCTAAAGTATTTAGAAGACAGAATGCTGTTACTAATCCACCCATAGCTAATCAATTTCTGTGGATATTGAAATGTTTGTTACAAACTAGAAATGTCCATTAAATACTTGTATCTTCAATTCAATTATAAATTTTTATTGACACTAATGACCTGCTGGCTGTAGCCCATTATAGTGGGAGATGTGGAAAGAATCTATTGCTGGCTTTAACTTCCTTTGGACTACTCCTGTACATTCCTCCACTTCTTCTAGAAGAGCAGAAAGCCCAGATGATTTTCCAGATCCAACTTGCCCTATAAGAGTCACTAACGCTTCTTTTGGAATCTTTATATTCAAGATGCATGACAAGAAAAGGACAGAGACAATATGGTTAGTCCTTGTTATAATTGGTTTTAATGTATATTCCTAGGCAAGTCACTGTATCACAGTACTGAGCTTAATCCCTAAAATTGCTGGCTGCTATTCACCGTATTCTACGAATACCCAACCTTCAAAAATTTAAACAACAAATTGCTGCTGAGGAGATAGAGGAAATGAATTAAAAGGAAGAGCAGAAAACAACCATAAAAATGAAAGATACATTGACACGTTAAAAAAGTCTTGTAAAAATATATTCACTTTCTGCTTAAAAATATCTCTGAAATAAAAAAATAAGGCATTATAGAACTCAATGCAAAAAACATTTTTTAAAACATTTTTTCTAAACCATACCATGACTTGCTCTGTTAGCACTGATATTTCTTTTTTATCCTAGGAGAAGGAGGCATTTGTAATACCAATGGCATAATCTGGGTAGATAAATAAATACAGTTATGCATTTTAAAACCAATTCTCTTCAATCCTGAGGTCAAATAAATATTGAACACAAAAAGGATCTTCTGACTGCCTACGTAGTTTGTTTCAACATTGTGAGGAAGAAGCTTCTCGGTGTAAGGAAAGCCTTTCACACAACCCAGTGCTGTTCTTGTCTACCAAAATAAATGAGATGGATTTTTTTTTTGAGATTCAGCAAAACTTAAACTAAAAAGAGTTTATTGTGATTTACAGAATCATTAACATTTTGATGCAAATTGAATATATTGATATAGATATTCAGTAACCATAGTTTGAATATTTTTAATATTATAAATAAGTCCATGCCTATAGAGAAAGCACAGTTTCAAGGATCAAAGATCAAAATAAATGTCATATATGCAGCAACACTCTAGTGAAGCCATATAAACAAACTAATAATTATAGAAAATTAATTTTAAAAGCAATGTCAGCATTGTTGAATGAATTATACTTCTGAGTATAAACAAAATGATAGTTTGAGCAATAATAGCATTTGGTTATAGTAAAATCACTATAAAAAGTTTAGGCACAATTAGGATAAAACAAATATTTTTTTCTGAAGCTGACTTACATGAACTTGTATGAAATCTCTAGTACTATTTTATTCACTCTATGCTAGGAGACATTATTATCACATAAGATGTACTGAAGTTTTGTTTACCAAGTGCATCATATCAGTGTGCTAGGCTGGTTTTCTGTCTTTCTTCTTTCCCTTCTTCCTCTCCTCCTCCTCATCCTCCTCCTCCTCTTCCATATGCTCTCCTTATTTATTTATTTATTTATTTATTTATTTATTTATTTATTTATTTATTTATTGCAGTAGTATAAAACTAGGAGCTGGAGAACAATTTGAATTACCAGACCTTTAGCTAAATTCTAATTTCAAAAGCAAAACAAAACTCTTTCTCTAAGAAGATATTTTCTTGAAAAGAAGTGTGCTGTGAAACCGGTTAAAAGCATCAAAGCAATAGTACTTCTATGCCCTCTGTTGGCCATTATTAGTAAAAATAATATGAAAAAGGCATGATGTAGCAAAATGGCTTAATTGGTATTTACTACATAATTATGTTACACTTTATTCGAATAATTTAAAAATTCAAAGGTAAAGTTCTTAGATTAAAGCGCTGGTTACAATAAGCAGAGATTTACTTTGCTTATGAATCCAAACTTAAGGTAAAGGATTCAATGGGGAATGCCCATTTAACCCAAACCTGGCATGTAAAAAATTTAACTGAGAAAATCTCAGGGCAAAGGAACTCACTTCTTTGGTTCCCTGTGGTTTTAGCAGCGTTCTACTTGTTGTAGTATCTAAAGAGCCTATAGCCGTATTGGCGAACCTATGACACACATGTCAGAGGTGACACACGAACTCATTTTTTTGGATGATTTTTCTTTGTTAAATTGCATTTAAATATATAAAATAAATATCAAAAATATAAATCTTTTTTTTTACTATGGTTGCAAATATCAAAAAATTTCTATATGTGACACGGCACCAGAGTTAAGTTAGGGTTTTTCAAAATGCTGACACGCTGAGCTCAAAAAGTTCGCCATCACTGACCTATAGCAACTGGAGATTACAGTAAAGGCAGGCTGAACCAGATACCTCAGACATGTTTTGTTGATAGACGGATATTATCAATGCACTTTTCTCCCTGCTTTATTAATTCAGTACAGATGAAATACTGCTGAACTCCAAGAAGGCAGTCATATCCAGCTCCATACAAAGCACTTACTTAAAAATTTTTCAACTGAAAACAGAAAATGAACTCTTTGATGGTATATTTATCTAAATGGAAAGTCTGTGGATAATAAATGAAATCATTCATTTAGCAAAGTCCCTGGTACTAAGTAATTACAAAGCGTGGTTAATATTATTAACTGTATCAGTCATTCTTGGAGTGTGGTACCAAAAATAGTGAAACTTGTTAAAAATGCAAATTTTGGGCTCTTCACAACCACCCCAAATTTACTGAATTAGAAACTGTGGGTAAGACCCAGAAATCTGTTTTAACAAGTCTTCCAGGTGATTTTAGTTCACGTTAAAGTTTAAGAACCAATGATGTACATTAATTTATATGCAAAGTGAGCTTATGTAATTACACTAGAGGCCCGATGCACAAAATTCATGCAAGAGTAGGCCTTCCTTCCCCTGGCTGCTGGCACTGGCTGCCCTCTGGCACCTGGGACCTGGGCTTTCCTCGAAGCCCTGGCTTCGTCTGGAAGGAGCCCAGTCTAATTAGCATATTACACTTTTATTATTATAGATAGGTCTTTAATGACCACAAATATTCATAACAATATGTATGTAAGTATATCTAGATACATACAAATTTCATTCATATAGAGGTATGTGCATATATATGAGATATACACTGAGTAGCCCGATTATTTTGACCACCTGACGTTTGTAGGCAAATTAGCTATAATTTCACACTGAAGTTGCTAGAGGGCCAGACCATTATAAATAGGGAAGCAGCTTGTTTACCACAACATTGGAAGTGATTTTTTTTTCTGAAGATATGGGCAAACAACGCGATTTAACAGCCTTTGAACGTGGGATATATTTGAACGTGAGTGGCCAGATTATTATAGCCACCACATCAGTACTTGGGCCACCTTTTGTTTTCAATACTGTGGCGATTCTTCTTGGCATTGACTCCACGAGATGTTGAAAGGTGATGGGAGGAATCTGACACCATGCCTGATGAATAGCACTGGCCAGTTCTGTGAGATTTGATGGTTGTGGAACCAGCTGCCTGATGTCTCTTTGAACTTCGTCCCACAAATGCTGAATTGGATTGCGATCTGGTGATTGTGGGGGCCACCTAAGCAAGGTAAAGTCTCCCTCATGTTTTTGAAACCACTCCTGCACAATATGGGCACTGTGGCATGACGCATTGTCTTGTTGGAAGAAGCCATCTCCATTGGGATACGCCATCAACATGATAGGATGAACTTGATCAGCAATGATACTTAGGTATGTTGTGCTATTCAGACGTTGTTCCACATGAATTAAAGATCCCAAATCATGCCAGGAAAACATGCCCCAAACCATAACACTACCCCCACCAGCTTGAAGGGTTGTACTCATGCATGCATGTGGGATGCATGCTTCCATGCTGTTTCCGCCAAATTCTCACTGTGCCATCTGTATGATGCAACTGCAAACATGATTCATTGGACCACAAGACTTTTTTCCAATGCTCGACTGTCCAATCCTTGTGTTCCTGTGCGAATTGGAGAAGTTTTATCTTGGTAACTGCAGACAGCAAAGGTGTTTGAACAGGCCTTTGGCTGTTTTGCTGATACTCGCTCCATGGCTCCGAGCACCAACAATCATCCCACATTCAAAGGCTGTTAAATAGTATTGTTTACCCATATCTTCAGAAAAAAAATCACTTCTACCGTCATGGTAAACAACCTGTTTCCCTATTTATAATGGTCTGGCCCTCTAGCAACTTCAGCATGAAATTACACCTAATTTGCCTACAAACATCAGGTGTTCATAATAATCTGACCACTAACTGTATATGTGATGCATATGTAAGATATATAACATAAAATACATAATAAATTACCATATATATCATACACAGTATTTAAACACACTATCCATACACATGTGAACACATATAATCTTGTATATAGACTTTCTCATAAGTTTTATGGGACATCTGATTTTAAAGTAAACCCTTTAATTGAGGAGTTAGAATGATAAATCCATAGTAATTATGTATTATAAAACCTAGTGTTTTTTATTCAAGATGAGATACTACATGAAAGTGCATGCAGTCAACTGGTTACTTTGTATATTATAATGACAACTAGTTGGATTGGCTTTTATATTCATTAGTTGAGACTAAAATATTTATTGTGATATGTCTCAGTAGTATACATAAGTTACCTAAATGGTAAGAATCTACTACTAGACAATTAGGAAATAAAGAACTAAGATAAATATTTTAAAGTATGTATTCAGAATAAAATAGTATAATTTTGCTATTCCAGATTAAGCATTATATATATATATATTGTCTACAATCTTGAAAGCTTAGTTCTTAGACACAGACACCAATAACCCAGGTTTCCAGTCCTAGTTTTATATTAACTCCCTAGTTGACCTGGATCAAGCAATCTAGTATTTTGGGTCTCAGTTTATGCTGTCATAAACTGCAGATACTAATATTTGGCTTACCTATATTATTGTGATGAAATGTCTTGTAAGTTATTCTATATTTTAAAATAAATATTAAAATTATAAGTTCGTTATTTGATAAAGAGGTATATTCAATTACTGAATAAGACATACCACATGATTTATTTAAAGATATACATTTAAAAACAGGCTAGAATTTTCCCTAATCTTATGTTATATTTTTTATTTCATTAATTAAGTTACTTGATAATGTTGGATGTTATATTCATATTGTTTTAGTCAATAAATCTAGGTTTCCCTTTTCCTATATATTGTCTTTCTATAAAAGCACAATCTAGCAAGAATATCTCAATGATCTCACAGCCAAGTAAGTTAGAAAAATAGATAGAATCCTAATATTTTCCTTTAAAGTACATCTATGTAATACGTTTTTTAAAAGTACTGCAATTGGAGCCAAATAGCAATCTTTATGTGAGATTAAATAATGAACCCACTAGTGAATATGGTGATTTATGGGTTCATTATTTAATCTGACATAGATTTTAACATTTTTAAACTATAATGCAATGTTGAATAGTATCAAGTCAGAATAATTAGAACAACTTTTCTGTACAAATATACCAATTTTTAATTGCTGTTGAACTGAAAGAAAAATATATAATTAATTCAAGGGATAAAAATAACAAAAGAAAACATCCTAATGAGATTGGTGTCTATGTTCTGGATTATAAATACTCATTTCTATACAATAAAAGTGCAAGATGTTATTTTACCCTGTCTCTTAATATTTTCATTGTTAATTTTCAAAATGCTGTAAAATTTAATAAAAGCAAATTATAAAATTCTTATGATCAATTCAATGAAATTATCTAGTATTTCATACAGTTAATGGTATTGAATTTCCATTTTCTTCTCACTGACATTTAAAGCAATCATCTGTATTATATATGCTGTCAGTAATCTGCTCTAAGAAACATCTGGCCAGTAAATTAATTTGTATAAAATACATAAGATAAAATACACAAATAAAATGGATTTCCAAAGGGAATGTATTAGTATTTTATATCTTGTCACAGAATACCTGTACATACACTGTATATTAACACCCATTATTTAACTTAGAAAAGTATTTAACAGCAAGTACAAAGTAGTCTGTTTTTTGTTAGTTTATACAAAAATTAAGGCAAACAAAGACAACTTTTAAAAATTAAAACCTCATTTTGATATTATAACCTAAGAATACTGAAACACCAATGCAACAGAATATATGCACCCCTATGTTCATTGCAGTTATTTATAACTAGGGGCCCAGTGCACAAATTTGTGCACCTTGAAAAGAACTGTGGGCCATGAGGCTGCAATGGGCACAGGGGCAGGTCTCGGCCCATCCTCCATGCCACTTGCTTGGCCCTTCCCACGTGGCCCCCAGTCTCCTGTCTGCCAGCAGCCCCGCACCCGCCACTGCCACTCCCAGACGCTGACAGTGCTGGCCCCACTCGCACTTGCTGATGGTGTGGAGTGATTGGGGCTGGCGTCAGCAGCAGGATGAGTAGGGTCGGCACTGTCAGTGGGTGTGAGTAGCAGCTGCTGCCTCGATCACCCCTCAGGAGCAGGGGTAAGTGGAGAAGCCCTCAGGGGTGATCAGGGCTGGCAGTCGCTGCTCACACCGGCTGACAGCATCGAGTGATTGGGACCGGGGCTGGGTACTGGCAGTGGGTGAAAACACCAGGCAGGACTGCAGCATGCAGAAGCAAAGAATTTTCAGTAACCACTAGAGGCTTGCCTGATGACAGCGACCGGCGCCCCGCCTTGGTCTGGCACCCCTGCTTACCTGCTCCACAATCCTGCCGCAGCTGACACCCACCATGTTCTGCACTCTGCCACCTGCTGCCAACGCTCACCATGTTCCATGTGCACCCCTTGGTAGTCAGCGCACATCATAGCGACCAGCTGTTTGGTTCTTTGGTTGTTCAGTTTTTTGGTTGCTCTGCCATTCAGTCTATTTGCATACAGTGGGGCCTTGATTTACAAGTCAAATTCATTCCGTGACGGAGCTCATAACTCAAATTACTCATATGTCAAATCAAAAGTGAACGTGTGAGACACGTGATGCTGGGCTGATGTTGTGGCGTTCACTGTGATGTTCACTGCACCAACTAGCGGTGGGGTATCTGAAGCTGGCTCGTAACCCGAATTTTAGCTTGCAACTTAAAGCAAAAAATCGGCGGAGAGATGGCTCTTATCTCGAAAAACTCATTAGTTGGGACACTCGTAAGTCAAGGCCCCACTGTAATAGACTTTTATATATATATATATATATATATATATATATATATATATATATATATATATATATATATATATATATATAAAATAGCCAGGATCTGGAAACAGCCCAAGTACCTATCAGTGCTTGAATGGATAAAAAGGCTGTGGTGGTATATTTGCAGCTGTGAAAAAGAAGAAAATCTTACCTCTTGCAACAGCATAGATGGACCTGGAGATTATTATGCTAAGTGAAATAAGAACATCAGAGAAAGAGAAATATCGCATGATCTCACTTATATGTGGAATCTAATGAACAAAATAATTTCATGAACAAAACAGAAACAGAGGCATAGAAGCATGGAACAGACTGACAGCTGACAGCAGGGAGAGCAGAGAGGGCACTGGATGAAAGAAGATGAAGGTATTAGCCAAATAATATATAGGTATAACCCATAGACACACAGCAGTGAGGCGATGGCCAGAGGGAAGGGGAGGGCAGGGGCTGGGTGGAGGTGGGCAAAGAGGAGGGAATCGAAATATGTAATAGTGTCAAAAATAAAACAAAACAATGTAAAAGTAAAATAATTTTACCATTTACTCTCAGAACAATGCAATAGAACTCCTTTAAAAGCTCCCCAAGTTAATCTTGATGTGCAAATTATGTAATTACTTTTCATGAGGCAGATTAGACAGAGGTGCTTATATCATATTGCTATCAGAATTTATAATTTACTTAACAATTCAAAATAATTTGTTTATAACTCATTTTAGAACATGAGTTAATATGAAAACTAAAATCATCTAAGAATAGCACATTCCAATCTATCATTTAAGAAGCAGTATATTAATATTATTTTATATATGAATTATATTATGCACACATAATTGCTCCCACATATAATAAGCATATTATAGAATATGAAAAATTGACAATAAATAAATATTACTTTATCTCTTTTGCAGATAATTAAAGACCAAAACAGAAACAGACTCATAGATTCAGAGAACAAACTGAGGGGTGGGGGCTGGAGAGATAGATGGGTGAAAAAGATGAAGGGGAATAGGAGGGATGACCTTCTAGTTACAAAATAAATAAGGCACAGGGATGTAGTGTACAGCACAGGAAGTAGAATCAATTATAGCATAATAACATTGCCCAGTGATTGATGACCAATAAACTTATCATGGTAATAACATCATAAGGTATGCAAATATAGAATAACAATATTGAACACCCGAAACTAATAAAATATGATATACCAAAAATACTTGAACTTAAAAATTTTAAAAACATATTGAGTATTCATTTGAGGTAATGAATAAAATCATACTTTAAAAACTGTAAATTTAAGTTTGATTTAAAAAATGATGTGCCAGAGATTCAAAAATGGCAGTAGAGTAAGTGAATGTTACACTGAAACATTCCAGGACCAAACTGGAATTACAACTAAAATACAGAAAACCATCCTGAATAATCCACTGAAGACTAGCTGGAGAGAACCCTGATAACCAAGTATGGAAAGTGGAGACCACACAGAGACTGGTACAAAGGGTGGAGGCATAAAAGGGTTGGAGCAACTGCATTCCACCAGGCAAAACTGCCTGAATAGCAAAGGTTCACTGGAGAAAGATGTCCTCCTCAGCATGAGAGAATGACTCAGTACAGAAAATCAAGGTGGCTGTTCTCCGAGCTCCAAATCCAGATTCCCCAAACCTGGGTGTGTTCACACAGCTCCAGTAAATTCTTCCCTCACTCTGCTTAAGCCTAAGGTGAGCAGCTGGGCTTAAGAGATCTGGCAAACTGGGCTCAGAGATCTGGCAAACTTTCCTGCCCAGATCCCTGGTTTTTACCTTTCCAGGGGAACTCTGCCCTTCCCGGCTGCAAACTGTCTCACCAGCTGAGTCTCCTTTGCCAATTCGGGGTGGATGTTATTAGTTTCAGCTGTTCATTCTATTTGCTCTGGGACAAGCCTTGGAACGCGTCTGCCTATTCTGCTGCCATCTTTTCTCTTATTCCACTAGGTTGCTATTTAAAAGATCCAGTTCTACCTTATGGAAGGGCAACCCTTTGGCAAAATTACAGACTACAAAGAGAAATACAGGCTTATCTTTTTAATACATTCTAAGGTACATATATTTTCCACATAAAACCCTCTATTTCAGTATCTAAAAATACAAGATTTAGCTGCAGCTTTATAACTTATTACTAAGTTATTGATTATCAACAAAAAAAGTATTTATAAATTCATTTGTAGTTAAAATATAAGTGAAAACTATTTTTATTAAATTACCAATAAGATCTTACAGATCCATAAATAAGAAAGCAAAGCAAGATTCCAAAATGGCAGAGGAGTAAATGGAAACTACACTGATGCATTCCTAGGACCAAACTGTAATTACAACTAAAATAAAGAAAAACCACCCTAAAAATCAACTAAAGACTAGCTGGAGAGAACCCTGATAACCAGGGATGGAAAATGGAGATCACAGAGAGACTGGTAGGAAGTATGGAAGCACAAAGGGGATGGCCAGGCTCCCACAGACAGTAGGTAAAGTTCCAGAAAGATATCTCAGCTGAGGGAGTTTCTAGGAAAAGCAGAGAGAACCAGAACTGAGAAATATGCCTACATAATATCTGGTTGTGAAAACCAGCAGGGTTTCTGTCTGCCAACAAGAGATGGCTGAAAATGCAGGCACCCTCTTAAAAGGCCAACACACAAAATTTCCCATGGAGCTGCTCACCTTAGGCTTAACCAGAGTGAGGGAAGAATTTACTGAAGCTGTGTGAACAAACCCAGGTTTGGGGAATCTGGATTTGGAGCTCGGAGAACAGCCACCTTGATTTTCTGTACTGAGTCATTCTCTCATGCTGAGGAGGACATCTTTCTCCAGTGAACCTTTGCTATTCAGGCAGTTTTGCCTGGTGGAATGCAGTTGCTCCAACCCTGTTGGAAAACCTCTCCCCCCACCCTGGAGTAGATAGCTTTAGGCTAATCAAGATTAAGTGTCAATGGGACTACAGGCAGAGGTGGGTCTCTGGAGGCTTTGAGTCTTTGTCTGATCTAATCTGGGGCTAGGAAAAGCAGACTCTGGTGCACATCTTGGTCCTTTTCAAAAGCACCAACCCCCAGCAGAGGGAGCCACAAACTGTGGATTGCTGATACCTCCAAACAGAGTACTCAGGGCCAGTCAGAACCAGCATCTGACACTTTTCTGCACTACAGATGGAGAGGCATAGCAGATCTACCTAACCTATAGATACAAACGTGAACAGGCAGCCAAAATGGGGAGACAAAAAAGCCCTAACTGAGAGAATAAGATAATTCTCCAGAAGAAGAGGTAAATGAAATGGAGAAAAGAAATTTACCATACATAGAGTTTGTAATAATG
Organism: Myotis daubentonii; assembly: GCF_963259705.1. Classification (NCBI taxonomy): domain Eukaryota; kingdom Metazoa; phylum Chordata; class Mammalia; order Chiroptera; family Vespertilionidae; genus Myotis; species Myotis daubentonii. Next base: position 102,000,015 of record NC_081842.1, on the reverse strand, counting down.
ATGGTAAAGATGCTCAACAGCATGAGAAAATATATGGTAACTATGAAGAATGACATAACACTACTAAAGAAGGAATACACAGCTGATTAGGAGAAGCCGAGGATTAGATCAATGAATTAGAAGACAAGGTAGAAAAAAAATCATTCAATCAGAGAACAAAATAAAAAAAAAAGAACAATTAATAAAAAGAGGACAACTTAAGGGATCTGTGGGACAACATGAAACGTAACAATATTTGCATAATAAGAGTGCCAGAATATGAAGAAAGTGAGCAAGGGATAGAGAACTTGTTTGAAGAAATAATGGCAGAAAACTTCTATAACCTGGTGAAGGAAAACGTCACAGAAGTTCAGGAGGCACAGGGAGTCCCAAGCAAGAAGAACCCAAATAGGCACACATCTAGATACATCATAATTAAAATGCCAAAACTTAATGACAAAGACAGCAAGAGAAGAGCAATTTGTTATCTACAAAGGAGCTCCCATAAGGCTGTCAGCTGGTTTTTATCAGAATCTCTACAGGCAAGAAGTGAATGGCATGAAATATTTAAGATAATGAAAAGCAAGGATCTGAAACCAAGATTATTATATTCAACAAGGCTAGCATTCAAAATATACGATGGAATAAAGAGCTTTCCATACAAAAAAAAATGGCTAAACTAGTTTATCACCCCTAAACTAGCACTTCAAGAAATGCTAAAGAGACTGCTGTAATTAGAGGAAGAAATCGAGAGAGAAACATAGGCATACAGGATTAAAATGGCAATAAATACATAGTTATCAATAATACATTAAATGTAAATGGATTAAATGCTCCAATAAAAAGACATAGCATAGAAGAATGGATACAAAAACATGACCCAATGCAATATGTTTACTGATATATCTCCTAGGGCAAAGGAAACTAAGGAAAAAATAAACAAATGGAACTACATCAAAATAAAAAGCTTCTGCACAGCGAAGGAATCATCAAAAAAATGAAAAGGGAGCCCACTGTATGGGAGAAGATATTTGGCAATGACACATCTGATAAAGTGTTCATATCCAAAATATATAAGGAACTCAAACAACTTAACAAAAGGAGGACAACAAGTCCAATTAAAAAATGGACAAAGGACCTAAATAGACATACAAAGTGGGCATACAGAAAGACAAGAGACATATGAAAAAATGCTCAGTCACTGATCATTAGAGAGATACATATCAAAATGACAATGTGGTATCACCTCATACCTGTCAGAATGGCTACCATTAACAAATCAACAAATGATAAGTTCTGGAAAGGATGTGGAAGAAAGGGAACCCTAGTACACTGCTGGTGGGAATGCAGACTGGTGTAGCCACTATAAAAATCAGTATGGAATAAGTATTTGAATTGATGAACTCAATCACTTTTAAAAATCACCGAGACTACTAATGAGGGGAGAACCCAGATGGCGGCATAGGTAAACACCGGAGATTGCTGCCTCGCACAACCACTTCAAAAATACAACTAAAAGACGGAATGGACATCACCCAGAACCACAGGAAGGCTGGCTGAGGGGAAATTCTTCAACTAGAAGGAAAGAGACCAGCATACCGAGACTCAGAGGAGGCGCAGTACGGAAAACACAAAGGTGCAGAGGTGCACGTGGAGCGGGCTGGCGGCTGAGGGTGCAGTTGGTTTTCAATCAGGACTGAGTCTCAGGCTCTGAGCTCCAGTTCTGGGCGAGTCTCTAGGGACCCAGACTCAAACGGGAGAAGCGGGACTGTCTGGCATCAGTCAGAACTCGAGGGCAGCTTTCTCTCCGAGGTTTGCAGTGGTTACTGGGACTCTGAGTGGCAGAGCCTCTGGGAACGGGACTGAGAGCAGCCATAACTGCTCGCTCCACGTGCCCTGTTTGATCCCCTGTGACCCCCCACCCCCCCACCCAAGCCCTGCACAGAGCCATTTGCCGGACAGCCTCAGGCAAGGGCTAGCTTAGCACCTCCCTAGAGGACAGAAGTTCTCCCACTGCAGACACAGCTGATTCTCACAGCCAGTTGGCCTGGAGGTCAAATCACCCCCAGTATTACCTACAACAATCAAGGCTTAACTACAACAAGACTGCGCACAAAGACCACTAGGGCGTGCACCAAGAAAGCATAAAAAATGCGGAGACAAAGAAACAGGACACAAATGTAGATGGAGGATATAGAATTCAGAACCATACTGTTAAGGTCTTTCAATAATCTTCTAGAAACTACCGATAAACTTAATGAGATCTGCAAGAAATCTAATGAGACCCTCGATGTTGTGATAAAGAACCAACTAGAAATTAAGCATACACTGACTGAAATAAAGAATATTATACAGACTCCCAACAGCAGACCAGAGGAGCGCAAGAATCAAGTCAAAGATTTGAAATGAGAAGAAGCAAAAAACACCCAACCAGAAAAGCAAAATGAAAAAAAAAATCCAAAAATATGAAGATAGTGTAAGGAGCCTCTGGGACAGCTTCAAGCGTACCAACATCCAAATTATAGGGGTGCCAGAAGAAGAGAGAGAGCAAGATATTGAAAACCTATTTGAAGAAACAATGACAGAAAACTTCCCCTACCTGGTGAAAGAAATAGACTTACAAGTCCAGGAAGCGCAGAGAACCCCAAACAAAAGGAATCCAAAGAGGACCACACCAAGACACATCATAATTAAAATGCCAAGAGCAAAAGACAAAGAGAGAATCTTAAAAGCAGCAAGAGAAAGAAAGTCAGTTACCTACAAGGGAATACCCATACGACTGTCAGCTGATTTCTCAACAGAAACTTTGCAGGCCAGAAGGGAATGGCAAGAAATATTCAAAGTGATGAGTACCAAGAACCTACAACCAAGATTACTTTATCCAGCAAAGCTATCATTCAGAATTGAAGGTCAGATAAAGAGCTTCACAGATAAGGAAAAGCTAAAGGAGTTCATCACCACCAAACCAGTATTATATGAAATACTGAAAGGTATCCTTTAAGAAGAGAAGAAGAAAAAGGTAAAGATACAAATTATGAACAACAAATATGCATCTATCAACAAGTGAATCTAAGAATCAAGTGAATAAATAATCTGATGAACAGAATGAACTGGTGATTATAATAGAACCAGGGACATAGAAAGGGAATGAACTGACTATTCTTGGGGGGAAAAGGGTTGTGGGAGATGCGGGAAGAGACTGGACAAAAATCGTGCACCTATGGATGAGGACAGTGGGTGGGGAGTGAGGGCAGAGGGTGGGGCGGGAACTGGGAGGAGGGGAGTTATGGGGGGGGGGGAAAGAGGAACAAATGTAATAATCTGAACAATAAAGGTTTAATTAAAAAAAAAATCAGTATGGAGTTTCCTCAAAAAAATTAAATACAGAACTGCCATTTGACCCACTTCTAGGAATATGTTCTATGAAACCCGAAACACCAATGAGAAAGAATATATGCACCGATATGTTCATAGCAGTACAATTTACAATAGCTGAGCTATGGAAACAGTTCAAATGACCATCATTAGATGAGTGGATAAAAAAGCTGTGGATATTGTAATCTTGGTCTCGGATCCTTGCTTTCCATTACCTTGAGTATTTCATGCCATTCCCTTCTAGCCTGTAGATTTTCTGATGAATAATCAAGTGCCAGGTTTATTGGAGCTCCTTTGTAGGTAAGAGTTTGCTTTTCTCTTGCTGCCTTTAAGATTCTCTTTGTTTTTAATTTTTGGCATTTTAGTTATGATGTGTCTGGGCATGGGCCTGTTTGAATTCTTCTTGCTTCAGGTTCTCTGTATCTCCTGAACTTGTGTGACTTTTTCCTTTACCAGGTTAGGGAAGTTTTCTGCTACTCTTTCTTCAAACACATTTTCTATCCCTTCTCCCTTTCTGCCTCTTCTGGCACACCTGCTATACTAATACTGTTACATTTTACAAAGCCCCACAGCTCCCTTAAGCTGTTCTCCTGCTTTTTAATTGTTTTTTCTATTTGGTCCTCTGATTGAGTTATTTTTTGAACCCTATCTTCTAAGTCACTGATTCTATCTTCAGCTTTCCCTAATCTGCTGTGTATTCCTTCCAATGTGTTATTTGTGTCATGTGATTCTTTATTTCTGACTTTTATTTTAGTTACTATATCTTTTTTCATGCTGTTGAACATCTTTACCATCATTACACTGACCTCTGTTTCAGATAAATTTCTTATTTCTGCTTCATTTAGGTATGTCTTCTTTGGGAGAATTCTCTTGTTCTTTCATTTGGGGGTAGTTTCTTTGACTCCTCATTTTGGCTGTCTGTTTGGGTTTGTGACTATGTATTAGGTAGATCCTATATGCCTCTCAATCTGTAGTGTAGGAAGCATCAAATGCTGTTTCTGACTAATTAAATCAAGCAAAGATAAAGCCTCCAGAGACTGCCTCTCCTTACAGACTGATAGGATTTCAACTTGAATGGCCCCAGGCAATCGTTCTCAAGTGTGGGGAGAGGTTTTTTCAACAAGGTCAGGCAGTTGCTTCTGCCTAGGCCAGTGGTTCTCAACCTGTGGGTCGTGACCCCTTTTGTGGTCGAATGACGCTTTCACAGGGGTCCCCTAAGATGATCCTGCATATCAGATATTTACATTACGATTCATAACAGTAGCAACATTACCGTTATGGAGTAACAACGAAAATAATTTTATGGTTGGCTCACAACATGAGGAACTATATTTAAAGGGCCAGAAGGCTAGTTGTTATTTTTAGTCTCTTAAGTGGCCTTAGGGCAGTGGTTCTCAACCTTCTGGCCCTTTAAAAACAGTTCCTCATGTTGTGACCCAACCATAAAATTATTTTCATTGCTACTTCATAACTGTAATGTTGCTACTGTTATGAATTGTAATGTAAATATCTGATATGCAGGATGGTCTTAGGCGACCTCTGTGAAAGCGTCATTCAACAGCCAAAGGGGTCGCGACCCACAGGTTGAGAACTGCTGCCTTAGGGAAAAGTGTTTTCCAGTAGGATGGATCAATTGTCTTCCCTCCAGACAAGGCAAAGTTCTGTGTGAGGAAGATGTCCTCCACTGTGTGAGGGAATGACTCAGTAGAGGAATCTGTGGGTGTCTTCTTTCTTAGCTCTAACCTTTGAGTCCCCAATTCTGGCTTCTGCTCACACAGCTCCAGTCCACTCTGCCCTCCCCCTGCTGTAGCACTAGGTGGGTGGCTCCATAGGGAATTTTGTGCATTGGCTATTTAAGAGGGTGCCTGAACTTTCAGCAGTCACTCCCTGGCAGGCAGCAACCCCACTGCTCTTCACAGCCAGATGTTACGTGGGTCCCCTTCTCAGTTCTGGTGCTCTCTGCTGGGGGGCCCAGCTTGGGGATTAGATCCCAGAGTTCTCAGTGGCAACCCCCCACAGCTGAGATATCTCTCCAGAACTTCAGTTGCTGTCTGTGCGAGCCTGGCCAGCTCTTTTGCACCTCCGTCCCTCCTACAGTCTCTATGCTGTGGTCTCCACTTTCAGATCTTGGATATCAGGATTCTCTCCTGCAAATTTTCCATTGATTATTCAACAAGTTTTTCTGTATATTAGTTGTAAATCCAGTTTATTGCTGGGAGCATGTCTGTGCAGCATCCACTTACTCTGCCACCATTTTTTATCTCCACATTTAAATCTCTTAAATTCTGGGGGGGTTTTCTGTTAGCTTTTTGCTATTAATACTTCTTTTCTTATAAGTACCGCGCGCTAACCGATTGCGCCACTGGAGCTCCAATACTTCTTTTCTTATACACACACACACACACACACACACACACACACACACACATCAAGAGTCCTTTTAAAATTTCTCTCTTTTATATTTCTTAAATGGTGCATATTATCTGTAGAAAAAAATGATAGATACTTGGGGAAATATGGAACTGAAATAAGATGATTAGGTATTCAGGGTTTAAAAAAAAAAAAAAAGCAGTTTTGTCATAAAATGGTTCCTACACAGAATATTGTAGGAAAACCCCCATTTAATTTATTCAAAGTAAGTTTAAATACATTTAAAATTTATAATTACTTAAGTTAGAATCTTTACACAGGGTCTTATTTTCAGTCACACTGACCCTTAGGCCCAGCTTTATAGCTAGGAGACGTGATAATGAAATCAAGTCTTGGAAGAGGCACTTATGATGTTATGCAAATTTTCATTCAAAAGTATCAATCCTGCAAGCAAATCTTTAATACTAACAGTGTGGTAATATAATTAGAGCACTGGGTCAGGTTCTGTGAGACATATATTCTAGCTTACTCCGCTGAAAAAAAGATGTGTACTTTTGAGCAACTGAATGCTTCTTCCACATTTGTAGGGTGTTTTACTCAGGACTAATATTTGGCATGTAGTAGCCTGAATAAATAGTAGTTGCTATAGTTTTTAACTTTTTATAGTTTCAGTTCATCATTTGTTTATTCATTCATTCATTCACTCACTCACTCATTCATTCATTTATACATTTAATAATTCATTCCTACTCCCCAAATCAGGTAATGAACATTTCTAGTGGTAAACAAAGACAGTATGATTAATGTTCTTTTTTACTGTTGCCTGAAAATTTAGTTCTTTGAAGCAGTTCAGTGAATTTATCTTCAGTGTTCTCTAGAAAAGTACATTATGGTCAATTCTTTAATAAGGTTTCCAATTACTTCTAGGGTAGAGCAGATCGGAATAATTGTCTTACTGTGACTTTGATGGGGACAAGAAGGGAAGAAGCTGTTGTGTGAACTACTGGAGAATCTGTGGGTAGAAAGTGGAGGTGGTAGCAGTTTATGAAAAAGACAGACCTGAGATTTTCATAAAAGTAATGGCTTGGAACAACCTCTCTCCCATTTTCACAGGATGACATTTTAGAGTTTCTTATTTTCTGAATTTTATATTTATGTAATCAGATTCTGTGTGTACATATTCTTTGGGAGAGAGTTAGGATAAATGGCTGGTCTGTTTTGCCATTTAAAGTCTGTGACATGGCCCTGAGCTTTGCCACTGCCAAGGGGTGAGGTTTTACATTTAGAAGATGTTAATTGAATTTTAAAGCAATATAATTAGTAATTTGGCAATCTCTGTTTAAAGAAACATGCGGAGATGGTGTCTGGGAGAGGGGATCGGGCTGCTCAGGCATCCCTGTACCGGACCAAGTCCCTGTTCCTGCCCCAGAGGCAGCCTGCTGCCTGGGAAGGGATGTAAAGTAGCCAAGTCCCTGTCCACCCTTTGCTACCCAGCGCCACAGAGAAAACAAAGGAAACATGCCAATTTTTCAAACCAAATATTGCACAGGCATTTGAGCAGTTAAAAAAGTATGATGCATATCTTGACATGAATACAAAGGCATAAGTCAGTTGAAACGAAAATGCTTAGGTCATATTAAATGCAGTTTAAGGGTTACTGAATTTTTACCAGTTAAGACATTTTTTATCAAATGCTCTTTCTGCATCGATTGACAAGGTCATACGATTTTTACCCTTTCTTTTGTAATGTGTATTACGTGATTGATTTGTGAATGTTGAACTATTCTTGTGCCCCTGGAATGAATCCCACTTGATCATGATATGTTATTTTTTGGGTATACTGTTCCTGATCTTTCCCAAAATTTGCTCCTTCATAGTTTTCCTCATATCAATAAATGTAACTTTATTCCTCCAGTTACTCTGACCAAACACCTCAGAGACACTGTTGACTCCATTCATTCATTTTCTCTTTTCCAATAGAATTAGTGGTGCATTGTCAGCTCTACCTTCAAAATATATCCATAATCTGACCATTTACCACTTCTGTGGCTACAACTTTGATCTAAGAAACCTTTTCTTTGCCTGTATAACTTCAATAGGCTCAATATTTTTGCCCTTTTCACATCCTCACTTTTACCCATTTACAAAACATCCCCATTACAAGTCAGTGCTTACAATGGCTGATAAGGTCCCATTATCTTCTGATCTCATCTTTCCCTTGATCAACTTCATCTACCACATTGACTTCCTTCCCTTTCTTCTAAGAATGTTTCTTCCAGCACTTCCCTCAGATATCCACACAGTTTACTTCTTCTCCTGGTTTTTTTTTTTTTTTTAATTCCTAAACATGTCTTTATTTATTTTATCTTTCTACTAGAATGTTCCATGAGATCAGGATATTTTATCTTTTTTATTTCCATATCCCAAGACCCTGTATCCTTGAGAGAATGAGGTGATACTGACAAGAGGCAAGACATTTTACTTCTACTGGCTCAAAACTTGGCTGACGATGTGCAAAGGTGGGAGTCCTAGATTCTTTCTATTTATTCTGTGTATTCAAGTGATTGGCTCCTCCTCCGAGGATTATTTTCTTGAAGAAAGGAGACTCTAATGCACTTCCATTGCACTGTGTTTACCTCTGATACAACGTTTTCCTGAAATCACCTAACTGTCCATCTCTGCCACTAGATCATAAGCTCCTTGAATGTTGGGACCATACTTTTTCAGTGATGTAGTCTCAGCACCAAAATCTGTGTTTAGAATGATATTCATTGTTGATTGACTTTCTTAAAGAATACTCCAAGCAGGAAATGAAGAAAACCCGAACAAGGTCACATTGAGGAGTTAAAACCACTTAGAAATAAAGGAAAGGGAATTGTCTAGAATAACTTCCAGGGGTTTTGATTAGCAAATAGGAGTGTGCATGTTTCCCTTGTGATTAACTTGGAGGCAAGTTAAAATCAATGAGGATTTGTCAGCATGAGATAAAGCAGGTGGAGTGAGGGTCATTTTCCTAAACAGAATATTACCATTTTTATTGTATAGTTATAGAAGCAAAGACAGTAATTATTAGGACTCAAATAGTGTGTTAGATTAACACTATTCATTTAAAGAATGTTTTCATATATTAAGATCCCCAAACAAGGTCAAGTAGTTGAGCCAATTTCTTGTTAGAGGCAGGCTCCTTGCCGTAGATGATATTATGTAGGGTTATTGGGCTTAATCTTTCTCAGGGTTTAAAACTCAGAAAAAATGTTAGTTTACATCTTTATGCTGGTTATGTTATTTACAATTTCAGTTGCATATGTATTTCTTAATCCTTATATAACCTGTTGATATAAAAAGATGGTATTGGAAGCTCAAAAGAAAATTTTACAAGAAACAGATAAACTGAGAATCAGACACTAGATCACTGCTCCTCACTTGCTAGGGCAGTTTTTGTATGCACATGAAGTGATTCTTGCAGGTTGGTCATGACTGGGAATAAGAAAACTTTACTTAGCCCACAGTTGGGGCATCATCTGAACTTGCAGGACTCACTCTGCTCAGGCAGAATAAAATCATCACTAACAACCTCAGCAATTACTGCGTAGTAAAAACTAGAAAGGTTGTGCTCACTTACCTTCCCTGGGCTTGAAGTGGAAAGGCAGGTATCAGTTTTTATTAATTTTTTTTTTAGCTTTAAATTGGAAATATAATTTCTATTGAGATTTATATAATAATGCTCATATTTACCAAAATCAAGCTCAGGCTCTTAATTCACTTTGCTCAATGGGGAAAAAAAAATGAGAAAACAGGCCCTTAATTCTGATATAACTGGCTTTACTAGGATGTATAGAAATAGAAAACATGAGGTAGAATATGCACACTTACATATTTCAAGGGTGTGTTTTGCATTCATCTTTTGGACCAATTTTAATTCTAATTACTTTATCTATTGTTGGTTTCCCCCCCCCCCCCACTACATTACATAAACAAATTTTGAAAAAATTAATTAGTATGAGAATAAAAGACTGATTTTGTTCTCAAATTCCATGTTTCATCTAACAATTGAAGTAGAATGTATACATACTCAAAAATAAATAGATTTTGAGAGTGGAGACTTAAAAACGGGAAAACAAAACACTCTAAGGCAAATAATTTAAATTTTAACTAAAAAATAGTATTGGGAAAAATAGATAATTTAAAATTACATAGGATTGTAGATACTATTAACATTTTAAGAGAAGTTTTATATTTTCTAACGAAAGACACTAGGTAAAGAGGTGAATTTGCTTTCTGGTTGTTTCTTATTGGCTGACTTGCTGAAGTTGCTATTGAGTAAATTCCTGCCTGAAAGAAGATGCAAGAATTCCTTGGAGTTCTAAGATTTTAGTTCCTGTAACAGTATTTCAAGATAATTTTCTTACAAATATGCTACTCTTATCTGTTAAGAGACATTTCTCCTGTAAATTTCCCCTACAATGCCAAACACACTAAAATAATTTAGGGCTAAGGTGTTTTTTTTTCCTATTTACATAGAAATATATTTTCCCTTTGGCATAATTCTAAATTGCAAAAAACGTGAACTTAAAAAGAAAAAAAAGTTGTTTTTTTTTTGTTTGTTTGTTTTAGTGTGAATAGTTAGGAACATGAAAGTATACGGGTCAACCTACAATAAGCAGAATTTAGTTTTTCATGTGGACCAGATGGAAATAGACTACTATTCAGATTTAAAACAAGCCTAATATAAGGCAGTGTATACTTATAACTAAAAGTTAAATTCAGTTACTCACTTTGCTAAAAACATCTTTATTATTTTAAATAATAAAGATCTATAAAATACTATTCAACATGAAAAAGAATTATCCAAGCATGGCTTTTCCTACTGAAATGGGTGGGGACCTCCCAATGATTCTTTCAATTAGCTTTAATAAATAAATATTTTCATTGTTTTAGTTTATGGTGAGCAAAAACGTGAAAAAAAATGTCCAAATAAACCATTAATTTTACGTTAAATAAACAAGCCAGAAATAGAGAACTTGATTTGAAAATAAATATTAAATATCATACATTAATGAAATAGTCTATTATTATCAAGATTTACTTGTTAAATATACCCTCTTAAACCCAGTTGGTAAAAGAAGTTGATGATAAATTCAGACATAGCCAACTCATTTTCATGAAATATAATGTGAGAAGAGGCAGATGTTCATATTTATATACAGCTGTATAAAAAGGGAATGATGCAAAAAATAGCTCCATATTAATCACTTTTCCTTAGGTATCACTGCCATATATCCTCATTTTATGAAATACAGTAAACCTGCAGGAGCATAAGGCTGAGAAATGTTATACTGACAAATAAAAAAAATGGTATTAGCAAAGGAAACTAAAGCTTGCTTATTCCATTTTTGTTAGGAACAACAACATGTAACTCTTAAATATGTGTACTAGTTTCACTCAGAAAAATCTACCATTCCATATAGGCAACACTCTAGGAAAGCATGGTGCCTTATCCATAAGTGGCTTTTGATTGACATTTAGTGAAATTTCATTATCACTATTAAAATATATCACTCAAAAGTATATTTCTTGTTGACAATGTGTTAGCAATACCATTACCAAAGCAAGTAGTATATTATCTTTAAATTTTTGTAATTGAAAACAAAATTTCAATAGCAAATCAGATGCCATATTATCCATACTAATAAAAGGGTAATATGCTAATTAGACCAGGAGACCTTCCGGACATCCTTCCAGACAAACCCATGGTGGCGGGGCCGAGGCAGTGGTGGTTAGGAGTGACCAGGCCAGGAGGGGAGGGCAGTTGGGGGTTATCAGGCTGGTGGTGGGGGGCAGTTGGGGGTGAACAGGCTGGCAGGGGGACCAGCTGGGGGTGAACAGGCTGGCGGGGGGGGGAAGTTGGGTGCAAGCAGGCCGGCAAGGGGGGCAGCTGGGGTCAATCAGGCCAGCAGGGGGGGCAGTTGGGGGCCATGAGGCCAGCCGGGGAGGGCAGTTGGGGACATGAGGCTGGTAGGGGAGGGCAGTTGGGGGCCATAAGGCCGGCAGGGGAGGGCAGTTGGGGGCAATCAGGCCAGTGGGGGTGGGGGGCAGTTGGGGGTGAGCAGGCCAGCAGAGTGGTTAGGGGCGATCAGGCAGGTAGGTAGGTGAGTGGTTAAGAGCCAGCAGTCCCAGATTGCAAGAGGGATGTTCGACTGCCGGTTTAGGCCTGAGGGGTTCTAGATTGGAGGCTGGGCTATGAGACATTCCCCCGCCGTGCACGAATTTCATGCACTGGGCCACTAGTTATACATATCTAAGAATATAAGAAAGCCATAACATTTGTCACTTGGTAGAATACAGGCTTTTTTTTTTTGTTTTTGTCTTTTTCCTTTTAAAAGCATCAAGACCAGTGTAGATAAATTAATTTGAAGGTAATACTAATATCTTTTCTTCTTCTTACACTTTCGGAACTTTTTGCTATATTCACTTTCTCTAATGTTTTCTGTGCTACTATCACTATCACTAGTTTGTTTTTGCCTCTTTCGTTTATTAATTTGGTAAAGGTCAGGATCATGTGGTTGTTGGTGAGTCCATTCATATGAGCTGGGTCCAGCCTCTAGATGTGGAACATGGTTTAGTGAAGGAGGCATAGCTGTGTTCTTAGGAAGTGGTGCTGTCATCTCACAGTAAGGAAGCTGCAGCGCTGGATTACATGCATGCCACTGCCATGGAAAAAAAACATTCATTTATCAAAACATGACCAAAATGTTTAAAAAGTTTACAGTTTACATGCATTATACAAATAACTACCAGAAAATCAAACTGTGTATTAGTATAAGAAAGGCCATGATTTTGTAAAGTAGAGATGTGGTAGTTTCCTTAAATAGTTAACAAAGATTCAAGTAGTATACAGCTTACTACAGTACAACCTAGTGCTGTCCTATAGAAATAAAATGCAAGCTAAGTATGTAGTTTTAAATCTTCAAGTAGGCACAATAAAATATATATATAAAAAACAAGTGCAATAAATAATGCATTTTATTTATCTCAGAATATCCAAAATATTATCATTTCAACATGTAACCAATAAAAAATTATGAGATATTCTACTTTCTTTTTTCATATTAAGTCTTCAAAATCTGGTATACATTTTATACTTACCATATATCTCAATTCCGATGATAAATTTTCATAGAAAATACTTGATCTAAATTTAGGTTACATAAAATGTACATTTGAGAAAGTAGATACACATATCAAAGGTCTTTCAAATATAAGTAAAAGTTTTCCAGTAACTGAATTAATAACATTTTAAATTTTATATTGGTTACAGTATAAATAACATGGTGATACAGTTTTTGGTCTCACATGTGGCTAATAGCCACCATATTGTATAGCACGGTTGTCAATAGTTATGATATACACTTCTTTATTTTTTTGAAGTAATTTTTAACTCAAATTTCTAACTATTCAAAGTACATTGAAGATTAATAGAGATAACATGAGAGTGAGTAAGTGTATGTGTATGTTTTTCTCAGATCTACCAAAGATTAAAAATGCTGGGGAAAAGATATTGACAGCTTCAGATGAGAACTGGTGTTTACAAGTAACTCACTATAGCTAAGAAAAGTTTTTTCCAAAAGTTAAATTACCAATTTTCCTTTTTCACAAAAGTGAAAACAGCTATTTTAAAATCTGAAGCTCACATGTATGCTGGATGTTTGTAAAAACCCCACCCTGTCAATAAGAATACCTGTGTTATAGTCCCACATCTGTCAGTAACAAGTACAATATTGGGCTTGTTGATCAATATTCTTGGACCTCAATTTTATTATGTATAAAATTATGAGCTGGAAAACAAGTAATTTCCAAAGTTCCCCTATAATAATAAAGATCATAATTAAGATTTCTAAGCCAAAACCATATTTTTGAGAGTCTTTGGAAATAATGTAGTTTATTACATTAAAAATCTTTGCCTCTAGTTAAAAAAAAAATTCTTAAATTAATCCAAGTCCAAAAGCAATATATTTGTGATTAATGTTTACATTATAAAAACAATTCACCAAATAAAATAATTTAATTCCAAAAAAATATCTTTTAAAACAGCCATTTAAGTCCTAGCCGGTTTGGCTCAGTGGACAGAGCGTCAGCATGCAGAACAAAGGATCCCAAGTTCAATTTTGATCAAGGGCACGTACCTTGGTTGTAAGGTCCTCCCCGGCCTGGTTGGGGCTCATGCGGGAGGCAACCAATCTCTGTTTCTCTCACATGGATGCTTCTCTCTGTCTTTCTCTCTCTCTTTTACTTTCCCTAAAAATCAATGTAAAAATATCCTCACGTGAGGATTAACTAACAAAACAAAACAAAACAAAAACCTCACTTAAATGACAACTCTACTCAAATTTTACTCGGACCACAGTGCATTATCATTCCCATCCACTCTTCTGGCTGTTTGCTGAGGTAGGTACTATGTTCTGGACTTAAGATGACTGTATTAGAGCCCTCTGCCATTGGGGGAAAGTGTTCTGGGAAGCTGCTGACTTTGTCCCAAGATTAGATTTGAGCACTGTAAGCTCCAAATAGTTTTCATATTCTTCACAATTTGCACCACATTATATATTGAACGAAAGGCATATCAAACTTACCATCTTCTGAAAGAAAAAATATTCTTGAGGTAAAGCTGCATTATTAGTTGGAAAGAACTGCATGGGAAAGAAAGAACGGCCCATGGCTTCTTCATTTCTTTGGAAAGGTAAAAGAAAATAATAAAAAGTTAAAATTCCTACCCTCAAATGTCCATTTTTCTTAAAAATAAAACCACAGCTCTTTATAATTAAAAAGAGAGAGAGAGAGAGAGAGAGAGAGAGAGAGAGAGAGAGAGAGAGCTCCTCTAAGAGAATGTGGTTAAGAACAATTAACTGTAAACATACATACACAAATAATCAGTTAATTAGGTACAGGAGCACCTTAAGTCATATTAATAGCTACATATTTAAATCTCAATATTTAGAGTCACATTTAGCTTTTTGATAGGAAAATAGTAAGCAATGTTAATTTTATAAAGAAAAAGAACACTTAGATATGAAGACAGCAGAGCAAGTCATTAATAATTATCAAGGGTAAATTCAATATTTTACAGATATTGAACAGTCAAAAAAAGGTAGACATTTTTCTCAATTTATTTTTGAATGTATATTTACTGTTTATATAAATTATGCTCCTTCCTAAATGTGCTGATGTTAACATGAACACGTATTTGCTGATTTCTTCTACACATTCATATAGTCATAAAAATTGCTAATTTAAAACTGTGGTGTGTAAAGCTTCATATCAAAGTGTACTATTTTCTTCTATGGAGATGTTCAAAAAAGTAAGTAACAAAAACTGGCTAGATCTATAGCTTGTCTTCATTAGTCTACTTGCTCCAGAGTATAGTACAATTTTAATGTTAATACTACTAATCCTTGCGACAGAAAGTATACTTTGGGAAGAGTGCAATTAACACAGGCAGGTCGAGGCAGTCAGATGAATAGGTGTATATCCCAATTGTAAGTGTTGAGAGTAGTGCCACAGAAGGCTAACTGATCCATCACAACGAGGCCTTGGATGCTTAAATGATTAACAGCTATGAAAAGAACATAATGAACTGTAAAGAATATACAGATATAACTCCCTACACCACATGCTGCTGAAAATAATATGACTGAAGTTAAATGAAAATATCTTGTCACTTTTCATGGTTTCAGAAAAAATGAATTCCTTAATTTTATTGTATGCCTAAATGGTAAGGTTTACAATAATCCAAAACATTTCCTGTCACAAGAACATATTTATTTTCTTTACCTTCATGAAAAAATATTTTAATTACCTGTAGCTGTGTGAATTGATCTTAACACAGCTCTCAAAACTTTGATTAGTTGGTTCAGAAGAGCGAGAACTCCCTTTAAAAGAAATAGAATAACATGGTGATTACTTCATTGTATAATTTTTTGAGTTCTAAAATAAAACCATAAAAACCCTCCAAACCAAAAAGGACATAGTATTAAGTAAAATTCTATACTCATATAAGATACATGGATATGTTATTGGTCTCTCAAGAAATATTTACAGATTGTTTATATTATTATAAATGACTAAATTATAATCAGGCTTTGTCCAAAGCAATGGCTCTATAATAAAATTATATTGACATGGGACCATACAAGATACATGCTGTTTTGCTCTATACACCTGTAAACTAAAAATGGCAACTCATCAGTGTTATTTGCTTCCCATGTATACGGCATGAGTTCTTTAAACTGCACTGACAAAGCCAATGCAACCTTACACAGGATGCTAAGCAGCTGTGTAGGGAAGTGTCAGAATATGATGTCCTGGACCATTCCACCAGCTTTTATTAATTAAAAGCTGGTAGAATGGGACAGTGCTGAGAGCATGATGCAGCCAATTTTCTTTGCAAAGAAATTAACAGAATGAAATGCAAAGAGAAGCACTTTTCCTTTGCAACAAGGCATTGTTTTATTCTTATTTGTTTTTGCATAGGAAGGTAAATAAAAACAAACAAACAAGAGGTATATCAATAAGCCTGAATCATTTAGGGGAGAGAAGCAACGTAAGCATTGCAAGCATTGCCTCTATCAGTCCCTTCAAACATAAAAGGCCTAGAGTATGAGTAGTGTTCTCGGGATAACTAATGAAAGATGATCAGTTCTTGGCATGTGCATAGGAGAAGGCACTGGAGGCTATTCATGTCAGGAAGCTTTCTCCCACCACTATGAAGGATCACTCTGGAGCTGGTTTTGGTCAGTTGCTCTTAAAGGGGCTTAGATCCAGGGCAATATACATAGCATGATTCCCTCCCCTAGTTCCAAGGAGAAGGACTGTTGCCTACTATATCTTCCAAATAGTAGGTATTTTACATCATATATTAGCAATGACAAAAGGATGAGCAAATATTTTTGCTATATAAAAGCTAGAATTGTGTGTCTCCAGTTCATTTAAATTTTGCTTAATTTATAATAGCCAATAGCAACTATCATAGATATTTGCTGGCTGATACTAAAATAGAACATTAAAATTTTTAATACAGAAGCAATGCAATAGGGTCGGCAATGTAATTAGCAATACTAACTACTAGTAATTACATGCAATTATGAATTAAACATGTGTTTTGAGAAAATTTAATAGAGACTATGGGAGCACTTTTTTGGTCTTTGCTATATAGAAAACAAAATGCTTACACTTCTGAACTCACCAACAATAATAAAACTCACTTGGATACACCTACCAAATCGATACTGCACATTAATCGGTCTTCCATATAAACGAATTCCATTCAGCAAAGCTATGGCATAAGACACTGATTCTGGGTGTTTAAAGCAGACAAATCCAAAGGACTTCGGCTTTCCTTCTCTGTCTTTGCATATAGTCACTTTGGTTAATGGCCCAGCCTAGAAAAAACTTAAAAATTATTTTCTCATAAATCTAAAGATGTTTTTCACAAATAACTCACGTACATTTAGTTATAGATTTTAAAAAATCTGTTAGCAATAACAGCTTTATGTAGTTCTGCTAATAATAGAATTTCCTAACAATTAATATTACACTTCATCACACTTTCTTGGTACTTTCTGGCTCATCAAGAAACATTTACGGTGTTAAGAACAGGAAATTGCCCTAACCGGTTTGGCTTAGTGGATAGAGCGTCGGCCTGCGGACTCAAGGGTCCCAGGTTCGATTCCGGTCAAGGGCATGTACCTTGGCTGCGGGCACATCCCCAGTGGGGGGCGTGCAGGAGGCAGCTGATCAATGTTTCTCGCTCATTGATGTTTCTAACTCTCTATTCTTCTCCCTTCCTCTCTGTAAAAAATCAATAAAACATATATATATATAAAAGGAAATTCTAGGTAATGGGAAATTCTAGGTAATAGGTCCAAATTTTGAAAGGAATACTATAATACCCTTCAATTAGGTTTAATAAAACAATTTAGAGAGCATTTACCAGTGTATAACTAAAAAATGAAATGACAAACCCAATGTTGGTTGAGTTATGACAAAAAACAAAACTGGTAAAAATTTATCACAGCCTAATTTTTTTCTGTAAGAAGTTTTTTCATCAAGAAATGTTTTTATAGTGGATTATTTATAATTAGTGAAAAATCAGAAAGGCTCTAAATCCAACTGGAGAATGTTATTCCGTGGTGCATTATTAAAATACTAGAGGCCCGGTGCACAAAATTTGTGCACTGGGGGGGGGGGGTGGTCCCTCAGCCTGGCCTGCAACGACGCCAGCGTTCCTTGACCCGGCCTCCGGCCCGAGTCCCCTCCCCTCCCCTCAATCCACACAGCCGGGACCCCTTCCCTCCACGCTGCTGGGGCACGGACGCTGGGCTTGTGTTGCCAGGGCAACGCCGCCAGCATCCCACCCTGGCCACTATGGGCACTGCCACCTTTGTTGCAGAGTGACGGTTAATTTGCACATTACTCTTTTATTAGATAGGATCATATCTGGACATATTCAATATGTGATATTGAACCTGTAATTAGAAATATGGAGTAAAAAAGTGGAGTCAAATATTATAAAACAAATAATTTTATTAGTTATACTAGTAACTAAGAAAAAGTTTGCATCACCATGGTAATGATCAGAGGAGGGAAATACATAAACAGCTAAGATTTGATAATGAAGGGCTCAAACTTTTAAATTGTACCATAATTAAAACGGATTGCTTTTCTCTGTAGAGATGGATAATTGTAGTAAGAAACTGCTTTTAATCTGAAGAAAAATGTTAATTATCATCTTTCACAATGATGCTGTGTTTTAGGATTCAGTCTTCTTTTCATTCTCTGCTTTCTCATGAACTAGCTTGTCCTCCCTTCTGGCTTCAAGGATCACTTCATCAAAAAATCTGTTCTTTTCCTACTGATTTTCTTCTTTTGTGCCTCTTTCTAAGAGACAGTCTCCTGGAAACTTCCATGTGATTGTACTTCAAACTCAACATTTTGAAACTTAATTCATTATCTTTCCCCTGGAAATCTATACTCCATTCCTTAGTTAAAAGTACAAAGATATTAAACCTTACTTTCTCACTTCAAAGGATAATCAGAAATTTGAAAGACCCTAGTAAAAAGATAAATGCATAGTAATAAAACCAATTTTAATCAGTACTTTTCTACCACTGGTATTAAATATATGAAATCACAAAGGGACAGAATATCTTAAATGCTTTGAATTTTGTAAATTCAAAGATATGCCAAAGCATGTTGAAAGATAAAGTTCAACGAGAGATGTGCTTATAGCAACAATCACATTAGCTTAATCTTTTTATCGAAATAAAATACATTAATAGTGTTGTAGTTGTCAAGATTTGCTAGGTTGGCTGGGTTGAAGCCTTTCTAAAAGATACCTCACTTTAGCAACTTCTCCTAGAACAGTGATTTTCAACCTTTTTCTTCATAAGACACACATAAACTAATTACTAAAATTGTGCACACACCAAAAATTTAATTTTTACCAAACTGATAAAACAAATTGTTATAATTTTGATTCATTCACACCAGATGGCTGTTGTTGTGTTGGCTGTTGTCATTATTTTATTTGACAATCGAAGGGGAAAGAAGTCAGTGCCCCTGACTAAATAGTCAGGCACTGCATGTTTTAAAATTCTTGTGGCAGAGGTGGAAAATCGCTGTTCTTGAATAGAAAAGGATGTAGGCAAAATAAAAACATATGCTTGGTTGCCTTATCGTTAGAAAAGATGAATGTTTTGTTTGGGTAGACATCATAAAAAATGAGACTACATGGATCCAGTCCTTACTGAGTAGAAATAACATGTGCATGGGGGCCTTCATGCCTTATTCCTCCCACCCGCCCTTTGTTTTTGGAGGCTCAACATAAAAAAGCCTTCTGGAGAAAAAGAATGATTAAGTTTCCCAACCCCCCCTTCTCCCTCCCTTTCCTCTCCCTTCCTTCTGTTTTTTTAGAGTGACAAGTTCTAATGATATTGGGGGGAGGGGGGGATAACTATAGGAAAAGGACAAGTATTAGAGCAGATTTTAAACAGCAAGTTTTAAAAGATGGCAAGTTATTGGAAGGATAAGCTTAAAAGGCTTATACTTCATATTTTTCAAATATTAAAAAGGTTTATGTCCAGGACAGGAAACTGTATTCCTGGAAGGGACTGTCTCTATCAAATTGTATCTACTAGTATAATTAACAGAGGGGAACATTAGTTCAGAGGCAAAGGGCCTTTCAAAAACTAAATGAAGAACCCTCTTCATGGCTGCTACTATACTTACTCATGGAAATTTAGGTTTTGCTATTGTCTCCATGGGAACTTGTCCTTATTCTGACAGGGGAACTCTCTGTCCTGGCTTCTCTTGATGTTAGTATTAGCAGTACTGTCAGCAGTAGTGGCAGCAGCACACAGTGAGTGCCAGGCTCAGTAGTTTTCCCTGGATGCACTTATTTAATCTTCACACATCATACTGGAGATACTATTGCGCCCGAGCAACAGTTCAGGAAATCGAGGCACGGAAGCTCAGTTACTTGCCCAAGGTGACATTGCTGACGTCAGAACTCACGCTTAAAAACAAACAAACGAAACACTTGGCTATAATATGCATCCCGCTCTTCTGTCGATTATCCAAAATCCGGGCAATTAATTTTGTCTTCCCTTTTTTTTATTATTTTTTTGATTTTTTAAATATATTTTATTGATTTTTTACAGAGAGGAAGGGAGAGAGATAGAGAGTTAGAAACATCAATGAGAGAGAAACATCGATCAGCTGCCTCCTGCACATCTCCTACTGGGGATGTGCCCGCAACCAAGGTACATGCCCTTGACCGGAATCGAACCTGGGACCCCTCAGTCCGCAGGCCGACGCTCTATCCACTGAGCCAAACCGGTTTCGGCTGTCTTCCCTTTTTAAAAGGCCAAAGTCTACCTCTTAAACTGTATGCTCAGTACCTCACTTAGTGTTTGCCATGTGATTCTGGGTCTTGAATGAGTATATCTCTTTCGCAAGTGAGACCCAGGTGTACAGAATAGGAATGGGTGTTTACAGGAGGCAAGAGGCTCAATCCTGGAGGCAGCAGGTCTGGAGTATTTCTGGGTCTTCTGGGCATGAGATAAAAGGAGCTGCCCAGGGAATGAATTGGTCACAGTCATGACTTAGCTGAGCAAATCATCTCAAATCTCACTTAACAGACACCTCCACACAACAGGGCCTGCGGATAAAGTAACGGGTGGAGACTTCTACACATCTCATTTCGCAGGAGGTGAGGCGTGAGAACGCTATTTTACCGCCTGGAGCAGTGACGGGGCGGGCTCTGTCTTCGCTGAGCCCCGCGCAGGCCCGCAGCCTCCTCGCAGCCCTAGCCCAGGGCGGAGCCCATCACCGCCCGGCGCGGCGTGGGGCGCACCAGCGCCACTTCACCACCCGGCTGCCCACCGGGGGCGCGCGCCGGGCGGAGCCAAAGCAGAGCCCGGGCCAAGATCAGGGCGGAGAGGGCGCTGGGCTCGGAGGGTCCACGCCCGCCCGCCTCTGCGGCTGCGCTTCCGGCTGCGCGCGCCCGCCCCCTCCGCCGCCCCTTCCCTCCCGACGGTACCTGAAGGAACAGCTCGTAAAGGATTTCTTCCCGCACTCGGGCCTCTAAATTCCCCACAAACACCGTCCTGTCGGCCTCCTCCTGAGCAGGGAACATCCCTCCGGTCCGGGCGGAGGCCTGAGGCGATGCCCACACGCCGCCCTCTTTAGCCTCTTCCCGGCGCGGCCGGGCCAAGGGGCGGGGGCCCTGGAGCCCCGCGCGGGGGAGGGGGCGGGGGCGGGGCCTGGCTGGGAAGCCACGCCCCCTCCGCCTGAGGAACCGGCCCGCAGCGCTGCGCCCGCCTGGGACTGGCTGGGACTTGGGGTGTGGGGGGAATAAGTAAGGCTGGTGTGGAAGGGGCTTTGCCCTGCGGCTTGTGGAGTGCCCGCGATATTTCTGGGAGCAACATTATTCATTGATTCTGGATTTATTCAACCAGCATTTTATATGAACTTTCTATAGAGCTTACCTTATACTGTCAGGCTAATGGGGGGAAATCAATTTCCAAAGAGTAAATGAATCATTAGGATTTTAAAATTATATTCTTTATAAAATTCTTTTTTGAAAGAATGAATGTGTGCATGTATGCATGGATTTGGCTACAATAGAATACTAAAACTAAAGTTTATTCACCTAGATAGCATTTCCTAGAAAAGTCTGAAAATGGCTGCAGAGGTTTTAGGTGGACACTAGAAAGCATTTGAACTTGAGAAAACAGCCTATACCAAGGAATACTAGAAAAGTGTATATAGCAAGTTTTGTGACTGAAGCCAGAATTCTTGGGGATGGCTGCTGGGCACTGTAACAGGATACAATATTTATACCTTGTATTAGGACTGTACTTTGTATATTGTGTCCCAGTGTGAAGAATTGATTCCTTTGGGACAGCATGGATGGACCTGGAGAATATTATGCTAAGTAAAATAAGCCAATCTGAGAAAGAATTATCACATGATTTCACTTATTTGTGAAATCTAATGAACAAAATGAATTGATCAATAAGATTAGACCCAAAACGTGAAGGTATGGAACAGACTGACATACCTTGATGTGGGGTTGGGGAAACGAGAATAGATAAACCAAAGAACTTATATGCGTAGCCCATGGACAGTGGCAATAGGGTGGTGAAGACCTGGGGGGAGGGTGGTAAGGGCTGGAAGGACAGGTGTAAAGGGGGCAAGTGGGAGACATCTGTAATACTATCAACAGTAAAAAACATACATAAAAAACACAAATAGGAATATTTTAAGATGCCAAACTCATTTGTCAAGTAGATAATCAAGAAGAATAAGTTAAGCCTTGGAAAATTATTCCATTCTATTTTTTAAGTACCTACTTCATGTAAGTGTGTTATGGTACATGGACTATAGAAAACATCTTCAGCATGCTTTCCTTCCATCTTTTGCCAGGATTATTTGACATCAGTATTGCAAAAGGAGTGGTCTCCAAACGGTTTTATATAGTAACTAGAGGCCCTGTGCACGGATTTGTGCACTGGTGGGGTCCCTCAGCCTGGCCTGTGGAGATTGGGTGGAAACTGGCTTTCTGACATCCCCCAAGAAGCTCTGGATAGCGAGAGGGTGCAGGCCAGGCCAAGGGACTAGGTCTCCAACATTCCCTATGGGTCCGGGGTGCAGGTGAAGCAGATTCGGAGCCAACAGTGCCCCAGCAGCAACCTAACCCACGGCCAATTCTGCGAGAAATCAGGCTCCCTCCTCTACTGGTTGGAGTGGCTGCCCCCTAGTGGTCATTGTGCATCATAGCTACCGGGCAAATGGTTGAACAGTTGGATGGTTGTTTAGACTTTTATATATATAGATTTTGCAAATGTATATTTTATAAGCTGATAAGATACTAGTACTATACTATGTATGTTTTAAAAGTAATATGAATGTATGTTTTTAATGAATGAAATAAAATAAATATAAATGGGGAAATGAAGAATTGATTCCTACTTGAGGAGGATTTTTAAAAGTCTTAAAAAATAATAAAAATAATTTAAAGAAAGGGGGAAGAAAATTTAGAATCTCAGTATTTTGGTAAAGCAATTATCTGTTAACTTGGCTTCCTTTCTGAAGATACCATATGTCCACGTAGAAACCTGAAATCATTATGTTAGTGTCATTTAAGTAATCAGGATACCATTTGGCCTTTAGGTAGGCATGGAGAGAATTCACTTTGATTTGACAAGGCATGCTTTTGCTTGAATGGTGGACCAAAAAATAAAAAAAATAAAAAAAAATAATCTCTTCAAATGAAAAGAGACACATCTTTGGAACCCTGATTTCTAATTGAACTTTGACATTACTTAATTTTATGATTTTAGATAAGTAAATTTACTTTTTGGAATTCAAGTTCAATTTCTTAAATTGGATGGACTAATATAATTACTTCATTGAAAAGGTATTTTCTGAGTGCTTGTTATGTGCCAGGCACTGCCTTTAATCCTTGGGAAATACAAGTAAGTATAAAGATCTGCCTTCCTGAAGCTTACCGCATAATGGGAGAGACATACTTAAATACAAAATAGTGTGCCAGCAACTTTACTAATCACCTCCAGTTGATATATCATAATATAAATCCTGTCTGCATTTGTTCTTTCTTTCCTCTGTCATCAACATTGTTATAGTAGGGTAGAAAGGGGTGAAGGAAACTAGCATGTTATAAGTGTATAACAAATATATGTTCATCAAATGAATGCATACTTGCAAGTTCCTGTTATGACTGCACCTATTGATTTTTAAAAATTCATTTACCTTATAAATCTTATCCAAACCAACATATTTCCTTATTAACTCCCTTCAGGCACTGCTTATCTGGGAAGTGTATCTTCAGGTTTTATTGTAATCTGGAAAATAATGTGCAAGATTCATATTACCCTGTCACTTCGAAAACACAAAGCAAAAGGATAATTTATGTTAAATAGGAAAGACATATCTTTTAATTTGAGTATACTCTGGTTAAGAAAAATCTCTTTTAGCATGTATGACAATTATGTATTTTTTCTTCCCAGATTTTGAAATGATGTTGTCTATATCTTGGTTAGGAAAGTGCAGTTGATACAGCTAAATAATATGAAAGGACCTAGGTTATTTGGTGGTCTTCAGTGAAATTTTAATGGACACAGATAACAAAGTGGTTAGAGCCGGAGGGAAGGGAGGGCGAGGCCTGGCGGAGAGGGACAAAGTAGGAGCAAGGGGTGGGCAACATCTATAATAATGTCAACAATACAAAACTGTTCATGGTGACACCCTTTTAAAAATGAAGTCTCACAAAATAATGATGAGGCTTCAGCAGCAATTACATTTTTCATTATTTTTAAATGAATAACCCATTCTGTTTGTGAAGCCAATGAAACACCTCCTCAGACTGAAGACTGGTTTCTGTTGATCAATGATATAATTTAAACACTTCTTTTTGTAAAGTATATTTGGAAATTTAAAGACTTAAATTAAAAAAAAAACAAGTTTAATTTTGAACTTGTAATGCATGATTTTAGAACAATTCTCTATTTTCCTTGCCTACTGAAGTTCATTGCTGGAAGGAAAATAAGAGAAAAATTAAGTAAGTGTATGAAATAAAACCTATAATAATTGTAAAATATGTTTGCTATACTAAAAAATATTTTACGTTTTCAAATTATAGATCTAGAGAGACAGGCTAGCATTTTAACATTTAAAATAGCCACTGAGTTTGGGTTACATAGTGACAAACATGAAAAAGCCATATTTTATACTTGACAGTTTTATGGATATGAATTTCATTATTGATTTTATGGTGTATAAAGACAAATTAGTTTATAATCAAAAGTAACATAAAACCCAACTTTTTCTGACTCTTTCCATTTCTAGCATTTGTTAACATCACATTGCTCTAGGTTTTCAACAAATATGTTCTTCCTAACCACTTCTGAAATCCTGAGGTTAAGAGAAATGAAGAAAGATATAATTAGGTTTTTCTTTCCCTTAAATCCAACTTGTATGATTGAATGTTTGTGACTTATTACAAAGTCTTTGACTTAAAGTCTTTCTCACAATCACAAGCTAATTGGGTAGAAACAATCTACCTCACCTTTTCAACAAACAGGGTGGAGCAAAGGTCAGGGATCTTTTACATTAAAACCTAGCAGACTGTAACAGTCCTACCAAAGAGAAACCTCACTGGCTATCACAATTTCTTTTTTGGTGAATCTAAGTGCTTCTTTTTATCAGATTCCAAATGAGAGTGTATATATTTCTCTGTTTGATGTGCTGTGCAAGATCTGGTAAGAACTTGATAATTTGTATTATCTTTAAAACTTGTGTATAAAATAATCAGTTTGTCTGTATTGTGGGATATAGACTGCAGACATGATATGAAAAATATACTGTGATTATGGATACAAATGATATCAAACAGATTACTATGAAGAATATATATAGTGTGTTTTGGTAAAATACATATTTTGTTTTTCCTTTCCAGGTAATAGTAGCTAGAAAACCTTTTACAAAAAAGACATAAATAGAGAACAAATAGAAATGTTCAAGAGAAATTAGAATAATTAAATTTTTATGTAGGTATATTGTCAACTGCCAAGCAAACAAAGTAAATATACTACAATTTTCCTTTTTTTTAAAAAAAATTTATCCTATTATGCTAAAGTAAAACTAAAACTGATCTGTGGTAATAAAACAGAACTTTTTTCTCCTGGTATACTAGTTTATGGTAATAAAGTTTACTATTTTTAATAATATCACTTATTACTTTATGGCAATAAAGTAGAACTACTTGTTCCACTTTATGATAATAAGAAAAGTAAATTTAAAATTCATGATGAATAGTTTTTTGTTGGGATTTTACAAAAGCAGATATTTTTCCCTTTGTTTTGATTTTAAAATTCTTCACTGCATACTTGAATCTCCTTAAAAATATAACCTAAAAATTCAAGTTATTTTTTGTTTCTCTTCCATTAGATATTTCAGCTAATCAGAAATTTTAGAAATGGTTGCTTTTTATATTCTGTGGGGAGGAGGAAACTTTCCTCTACCCTCAAGGTTCTTTCAGTTGATCTGATAATGACATAGGCATGAGACAGAGTAACAAGAGAACATAGCCAATTTAATACATGCATATGCATGGAACCTTCCTTGCATACATGAGAGATTCAAAGAGCAAAAGAGAAAGCAGTATATATGACATTCTAAGCTAAGGATGAGGTAAGGCACCTTGGGCTTCAGAGGGAGGAAAGCCATTTACAGGATGATAAGAGCAGGTGTTTAGCAATTGGAAGATAGATTAAAAAAATATCTCTAGATAATCTCTTATTATGGGTAAGGCCCCTAATTAGAATTTCTCTATATAGTTAAGGGGAGAGGGCAGAAGTTTCTGTTAAGCCTATAGCATCTTGATTGTGTTTAGCTCAATCAATCTGAATACCACAGAATGACATCTGAATCACTCGTCTACACTTCAAAATTCAAATACAGGACTTAAATGGTACTAATATAGAGTTTATCATCAAATTGGAAGTTTCTTGGTAGTATTTTATGTTTCTGTAATGTATAATAGTAGCACCTCTACTTGAAAGTCAGAGAAATATGAAATCTTAGGCTCCTAAGCTTGTATCATATCAAGATTTATATCATTTTAATATCACAGTTTTTACACCAAATTTATATGGTTGACTTTCTGAGATTCTTATTATTTTTGTTACTCGCTAAGCAGTTACCTATATTTTCAATTGGAAAAACTCAGATATAATTACTAAGCGTGTTTCTGACTATTGACTAAAATAGAATAGTAGACCTTTTAGTTATTAATAGGAAATAAGGAAATTAAAGATTTCAATGATTCCCAAAATCACTCTTAACCTATGCAAACTCTTATGCTTCCTCGCATTTTCTTTTTCTTGTTATTGATATTATTACAGATGTCCCCCATTTCCCCCCTTCACCCTGCCTTCACCACACTGTTGTCTGTGTGTTGGGCATTGCACTACACATATATGTTCTTTGGCAAATCCCTTCATCTTCTTTTATCCAGTCTGCCTTTAAAAAAGGAAAAATATTTTAAAAAACAGATTAGTCAAATGTTTTTTTTAAAAAATTTCATTTAATAGAATAAAAGGCAAGTGAAGTGGTAACTAAACAAACTGTATATAAATATGTATGAATATACATCAAAATTGTATGCATATGTATATATATTATTAGTATAGTTTCTGATTTATACGTATGTTAGGCCTTGAGGGCCAGTCTCGTGCATCTATTCAACTCTGCCATCATAGTATGAAAACAGCCATAGACAATTTGTAAAGAAATGAGTGTGGCTGGGTTTTGAAAAATTTGTATGGATGCTGAAATTTGAATTTATTATAATTTTACTTGCTATAAAATATTATTTTAATTACCTGAAATTGTAAACACCATTCTTAGCTTTCCAGCCAAATTTGGCCCACAGGCCTACTTAGCCAACTCTTGTGTTTCAGTAAGTTGTAAGAGATGTTAAAAATAAATTAATTCATTCTCATTTTACTGTTGAAGAAAGTGAAATTCAGAAAAATAGAGTCATTTTTCTAAGATGGTAGAACTTACAATATGTGATATTGGACATCTAGAATCGTATTTAAAATACAGACTTTTGGAATTCTAATACAAGGCATGGGAACCACACTTTTAGTAGTGGTAAGAGTTTAGAAATTTGTAGAACCTTATTTCCTAGGCTGTTTGTAGAGCAATGATCTTTTAAAAACTTGTGGAATTCTGAGCCCATTGTCTCAATAAATTCTTCATTGTTTTTCTCTAAAATGCACAAAAATATTTATGATATGACTAGTAATTTATTTCAGTTGATTTACTTGAATCAGGTGCCACAAATAACATTAATTTATTAATTT
This sequence comes from Myotis daubentonii, assembly GCF_963259705.1. Taxonomy (NCBI): domain Eukaryota; kingdom Metazoa; phylum Chordata; class Mammalia; order Chiroptera; family Vespertilionidae; genus Myotis; species Myotis daubentonii. The sequence goes on along the minus strand of NC_081842.1, from coordinate 101,971,843 downwards.
TTAAAATTCATTAATTTACTCTACCAAATTTCTGGAAAATTTGGAAAATGTGAAAGAACATGGGATTGAAGTAGTGGTGGCTTGTTATCCCAGGCCAAATCATTTAACCTCCCTGAACCTTAGTTTTCTTACTTGTAAATGGAAGTAAAATTATAGTACTCTTTTTTCTGTCCTGTGAAGCTCCAAGGATATAACATAAATATGTGATTTGGTCAATTATAAAGCAGTATAAATTAGGTTAGAATAACCCACTATGTTTTCTTCCATGTCCACATTCTCTGTTATTCTCTCAATATTCAGGTGTAAGGTGTTGCCATTGTGGCCTGTGGACCACCTGTATCAGGATCTCCTGGATTATGCATTTAAAAATGCAGATGTAGCTTTTAATCCAGAAACTCTGGGGATGGCCCCAGGAAGCTACATTTTCAATGACTTTCCCAGTCACTTTACACTCATTTTTAAACCCATATTTATGAATTCCTGCTCTAAAGATTTACTTTATTTTGCTTGCATAGTCAGCTTCATTTTCAACAGCTTTCCAAACATGTTGCCCAGCTGAATTAGTTACTGATTGAATATTTCGATTTCTTAGGACATGTTAAATAATTATATATATTCTAAATGCACTTTGATTGCTTCAGAATTAGAAAAGCATGTTTTTACATTATCTGATTTTGTGTTCTGCCACTAGCTTTCCGAGATTTTAAAGTTCTACCTACAGTTTTGCACCTTAACAGGCTTTATGGCCATACAAACCTCTGCCTTGTACCTGGAATTCTGCTGGCCCCAAAAGATTTTCATTTTTACTGTACATGAATAAACAACTAAACTAGTGGACTTCTGATAATCTCATTTATGTTGTTCAACTGTTTACATAATGACATGTGCCATAAATATGTCCATGCTTTTCAGATCTCACCCAGAGATGTCCTCTTGCTTCTAATTATGTAATCTTGGACAGGTTGTTTAAGCTCATAAAACCTCACTTGCTTTATATATAAAATGAGGAAAAGGATAGCAAACATAAAGCAGTGCAGTGCCTAACATGGAATGATTGCTAATGATCATATACCATTATTATTGTTGATTGATTGTTACAGCTGTTAGCAAATACATTTTGTTTTCAGAAATGAGGAAAGAGAAGGAAGGAGGTTTTCATGTGGATTTTGAGAAGAGTGTGGGGTTTGAGAAGATTAACAGAGGAAGAAGGGTTAAATCTTTCCAGAATGTGTTAAGATTGGTAGCTTTTTTAAAATTTATTAATTTATTTTTTAAATTTTATTTTCTTGTTTAAAGTATTACAAATAGTAGCACATATGTCTCTTTTTTTTCCCCATAGACATTCCCCCGGCCTCCCCTACACCCTGGCACATGCCCTTACCCCACCCCCAAGTGTCTTGTGTCCATTGGTTATGCTTATATGTATGCATATAAGTCCTTCAGTTGATCTCTTACCCTGCCCCCCCCAACACTCCCCAGCCTTCCTGCTGTAATTTGATAATCTGTTCGATGCTTCTCTGCCTCTGTATCTATCTTTTTGTTCATTAGATTATAATGTTCTTTATTATTTTTAAACTAGAGGCCCGGTGCACAAAAATTTGTGCACTGGCGGGGGGGAGGGGGGGAGTGGGGGTTGTCCCTCAGCCCCACTTGTGCCCTCTCACAGTCTGGGACCCCTCAGGAGATAACGACCTGCTGGCTTAGGCCCACTCCCGGGTGGCAGAGGGCAGGCCCAATCCCTAGGTGCTTGCCCTGCAGCTCCTGGTCGGGCTCAGAGCAGGGCCGATTGGGGAGTTAGGGAGCTGCCCCCTGTCACACCCAGAGTAGGGCCGATCAGGGGGTTGGGGAGTTCCCCCCTGTCACGCACAGAGCAGGGCCGATCAGGGGGTTGTGATGTCACCCTCAGTCACGTTCAGGGTAGGGCCGATTGGGGGGTTGGGGCGCCGCCCCCTGTCACACTCAAGGCAGGGTCAATGGGGAGGTTGCGGCGCCACCCCCTGTCACCCACAGAGCAGGGCGGATCAGGGGGTTGTGGTGCCACCCTTGTCACATACAGAGCCGGCCGATCAGGGGGTTGGGGCACTGCCCCCTGTCACGCAAAGAACAGGGCCCATTAGGGGGTTGGGAGCTCCCCCCAGTCATGCACAGAGCAGGGCCGATCAGGGGGTTGGGAAGCTCCCCCCTGTCATGCACAGAGCAGAGCCGATCAGGGGGTTGGGAAGCTCCCCCCTGTCATGCACAGAGCAGGGCCGATCAGGGGGTTGGGAAGCTCCCCCCTGTCATGCACAGAGCAGAGCCGATCAGGGGGTTGGGACGCTCCCCCCCTGTCATGCATAGAGCAGGGCCGATCAGGGGATTGGGGCAATCCCAACTGTCACACTCAGAGCAGGGCCGATGCGGAGGTTGGGGCGCCGCACCCTGTCACACACAGAGCCGCAGGGTGATCAGGGGGTTTGGGCACTGCCCCTTGTCACGCTGCTCCAGGGGCCAGGAGGCCTCGTGGCTCTGCTGATCCCAGTGCTAGGAGGCCTCGTGGCTCTGCTGATCCCAGTGCTAGGAGGCCTCGTGGCTCTGCTGATCCCAGTGCTAGGAGGCCTTATGGCTCTGCTGATCCCAGGCCGGGAGGCCTCTCGGCTCCGCTGATCCCGGTACTGGGAGGCATATTACCCTTTTACTATATAGGATAGAGGCCTGGTGCATGGGAGGGGGCCGGGTGGTTTGCCCTGAAGGGTGTCCTGGATCAGAGTAGGGGTCCCGCTTGGGTGCCTGGCCAGCCTGGGTGAGGGGATGATGGCTGTTTGCATCTGGTCACACCCCCTTCAGGGTGGGGTTCCCCACTGGGGTGCCTGGCCAGTCTCAGTGAGGGGCTGAGGGCCGTTTTCAGGCTGGCGGGTGACTGAAGCTCCCAACCTCTCCTTTTTTCCTTTATTTTTATTCTGGGGTTTATTTATCTTCTATGGCTAATACTGGAGCTGAGAGCCTGCTTTAGCTGTGAGACCTCAGCTGCTGAAAGCAGGTTTCTGGGCTTTGTTTACCTTCTGTATTTGAAACTTTGTTGCAACTCCAGCTCTGAGATCCCGGCCAGCTGAAAGCAAGTATCTGGGGTTTTGTTTAACTTCTGTATTTGCAACAATGTTTCTTAGAGAGCAGCTCAGAGCCCAGCAGTGGCAGGCAGGGAACCTGGCTTCCTCTGTCACTGGAGCAAGCAAGCCTCCTGTTCGCGTCAGTTGCCTGGCTGCCGGCCGCCATCTTGGTTGGCAGTTAATTTGCATATCTCCTTAATTAGCCAATGGGAAGCATGTCGGAGCTACGGTTAATTACCATGTTTCTCTTTTATTAGATAAGACTAGAGGCCTGGTGCACAAAAAAATTGTGCACTCAGGGGGAAGGCGGGGGTCCCTCAGCCCGGCCTGTGACCTCTCGAAGTCTGGGACCCCTTGGGAGATAACGACCTGCTGGCTTAGGCCTGCTTCCGGGTGGCAGAGGGCAGGCCCAATCCCTAGGTGCAGCCCCTGGTCGGGCTCAGAGCAGGGCCAATTGGAGAGTTGGGGCGCCTTCCCCTGTCATGCACAGAGCAGGGCGATTGGGAGGTTTTGATGCCACCCTCAGTCACGCTCAGGGTAGGGCCAATTGGGGGGTTGGGGCACCGTCCCCTGTCACACTCAAGGCAGGGTCGATGGAGAGGTTGCGGCGCCACCCCCTGTTACGCACAGAGCAGGGCCAATCAGGGGGTTGGGGCACTGCCCCCTGTCACTCGCAGAGCAGGGCCCATCAGGGGGGTTGGGGCTCTGTACCCTGTCATGCACAGAGCAGGGCCTATAAGGGGGTTGGGGCACTGCTCTTTATCACCCACAGAGCAGGGCCGATCGGGGGGTTGGGGCACCACCACTCTCACATTCATGGCGGGGCTGATGGGGAGGTTATGGCTCTACCCCGTCACACACAGAGCAGGGCCTGTGGGGGGGGGGGGGGGTTGGGGCGCCACACCCTGTCACACACAGAGCCGCAGGGTGATCAGGGGGTTGGGGCGCTGCCCCCTGTCACGCTGATCTCGGTGCTGGGAGGCCTCGCGGCTCCACTGATCCCCGTGCTGGGAGGCATATTACCTTTTTACTATATAGGGTAGAGGCCTGGTGCACGGGTGGGGGCCAGTTGGTTTGCCCTGAAGGGTGTCCTGGATCAGGGTGGGGGTCCCCACTGGGGTGCCTGGCCAGCCTGAATGAGGGGATGATGGCTGTTTGCAGCTGGTCACACACCCTTCATGGTGGGGGTCCCCACTGGGGTGCCTGGCCAGTCTGGGTGAGGGGCTGAGGGCTGTTTTCAGGCTTGCAGGTGACTGAAGCTCCCAACCGCTCCTTTTTTTCTTCTTTTTTTTAATTCTGGGCCATCTTTAGCTCTGAGGCTCCAGCTCTTAGGCCTCCGCTGCTGAAAGCCGGTTTCTGGCCTTTGTTTACCTTCTGTATTTTAACAATGTTGCGATCCTGCTGGCTGAATCCAGGCGACTAAAGCTGGTTTCTGGGGTTTTGTTTAGCTTCTATATTTGTAACATAGTTGCTTAGAGTTGCAGCTCAGAGGCCGGCAGCGGCAGGCGGGGAACGTTGGAGTCCTCTGTCACTGAAGCAAGCAAGCCTCATGTTAGTTTCAAGCTGCCTGGCTGCGGGCTGCCATCTTGGCTGGCAGTTAATTTGCATATCGCCCTGATTAGCCAATGGGAAGGGTAGCAGTTGTACGCCAATTACCATGTTTCTCTTTTATTAGATAGGATGAGTGAGATCATGTGGTGTTTTTCTTTCACTTCCTGGCTTATTTCACTTAGCATAATGCTCTCCAGTTCGATCCATGCCGCTACAAATGGTAAGAATTCCTTGATTTTTATAGCAGCATAGTATTCCATTGTGTAGATAAAGCACAGTTTTTAATCCACTCATCTGCTGATGGCACTTAGGCTGTTTCCAAATCTTTGCTATTGTAAATTGCGCTGCTATGAACATAGGGGTGCATATATCCTTTCTAATTGGTGTTTCTGTTTTCTTGGGATATATTCCTAGAAGTGGTATTACTGGGTCAAATGGCAGGTCCATCCTATCTAATAATAGACAAACATGATAATTTACCGTAACTTTGCTACCCTTCCCATTGGCAAATCAGGGCGATATGCAAATTAACCGCCAACAAAATGGTGGTTAATTTGCATATGTCGGCACAATGCTGAGAGGTGAAAGGGGAAGAAGCCGCCTGCCACCCGGTGATTCGAAACCCAAGTGGCACCTAAGAGCCCGGTGGCAGGGCAAAGGTGGCCCTGCGGCTCAAATGGAAGGAGGCGATGGTGGGGTCCCGCCCCCTGTGCGGCCAGGCCATTCTTTCTGGGCTCAGGCAGAAAGCAGCGAAAGGGGTTTCCCCGCCCCGTGTGAGCCCACTCCATGTGCGGCCAAGCCATCAGCACGGAGCTCAGGCTCAAGGAGGGGATGGCAGGGGCCCCGCCCCGTGTGCAGCCCCCTCTGTGTTCAGCCCTTCCTGAGTGCAGCCCCAGCCATCCATGGGGCTCAGGGGGATCATGGCGATGGCATTGGCCCCGCCTCCTGTGCGCCCAGGCCATGGGCATTGGGCTCAGGAGGCTCCACCAGCAATGCGGGACTGTGGATTTGGAATGGGCACAAGGCAGACCTCCTGGTCCTTCCCCTCAGCTGGCAGGCTCCTATCAATCTTCTGTTTCTACTGAAAGGAATGTGGCGCCTCCACTGGGCAGCCTCCCAGGACTCGCAGGCTCTGGAGTGGAGACTTCAACAAGGACTTCAGTACCTGCTCAGGGGAATAACCACCAACTCTCTACTCCGCAGCTGCTTCGGTGTCTGCAAGAAACTGCGCATGCTCCTTTCTGTGACATGGGCAGGGCGAGAGCCTGAGTTGTGCGGTTCCGCCATAGCATAGCAGCTGGACCAGTGCAGGGATGGAGGGAAGGAGGGCAGGGAAGGAGCAAGGGGAAAGCCCTGGTTCCCTGCTCCTCCTCCCACAGGCATGGCCCTCGCTGCTGTTATGATAAAAGGAGTTGTGTTTTTCTAACTCTGTCTGGGTAAAGGAAACAAGTGTCTGTTGACTTCTGATCTTATTCTCAGAGCTGCCAATTAATCCCTCTGGATGCATCATATCCAACCTCCATAGGATCCGAGGGGTAGGATCAACCTTTGCTCCATAGTTGAGGAAATTGACCAATAAACACATGTGTCTCATGCCTCAGTGTTAACTACCACAGAAATCTCCGGGTAATGACTCAGATTCTATATCTAAGGGTATATTTTCTTCTGTTTTCATGTTTAATTCAGCCCCAAGAATCAAATAATACAATAAAGAATAAAATGAGTTCAGAGGGCTCAGCATTGTATTCCCAGGACCTTTGGTCCCACCCAAACCGCAGAGCTCAGTTATCCTGAGATGAAAGGAAAGGAAAGAGAAACATGAAAGGTTTCCCAGCTCAGTCACAGAGACATCTCATAACCACATATTAAGGACACGACATTAACTTAGGAGTGGAAAGGACACAAATGGAATAGAATATGGAGCCACTTGGAGTGAGCAGGCCAGCAGAGGGGCAGTTAGGGGCAAGCACGCCAGCAGGGGGAGTAGTTGGGGTGAGCACACTGGTACAGGGGGCAGTTGGGGCTGATCAGGCTGGTGGGGGGGCATTTGGGGGCGAGTAGGCTGGTGGCAGGGGGAAGTTGGGGGCAAGCAGGCTGGCAGGCAGAGTGGTTAGGGGCAATCAGGCAGGCAGGCAGGCAGGCAGGTGAGTGGTTAGGAGCCAGCAGTCCCAGATTGTGAGAGGGATGTCCGACTGCTAGTTTAGGCCCTATCGCTGTAAACCAGCAGTAGGACATCCTTCTAGGGGTCCCAGATTGGAGAGGGTGCAGGCCGGGCTGAGGGACACTCCCTCTAGCCCCCGAGTGCACAAATTTTTGTGCACCGAGCCACTAGTTTTTAAATATTTGAGGAAATTCCATACTGTTTTCCACAATGGCTGTACCAGTCTGCATTCCCACCAGCAGTGAAGGAGGGTTCCTTTTTCTCCGCATCCTCTCCAGCACTTGTCATTTGTTGATTTGTTGATGATAGCCATTCTGACAAGTGTGAGGTGGTATCTCATTGGTGTTTTGATTTGCATCTCTCAGATGATTAGTGACTTTGAGCATGTTTTCATGTGTCTCTTAGCTTTCTGAATATCCTCTTTCGACAAGTGTCTATTTAGGTCCGTTGCCCATTTTTAGAATGGGTTGTTTATCTTTCTTTTGTTAAGTTGTATGAGTTCCCTATAAATGTTGGAGATTAAACCTTATTGGTGATAACATTAGCAAATATGTTCTCCCATGCAGTGGGCTTTCTTGTTTTGTTGATGGTTTCTTTTGTTGTGAAGAAGCTTTTTATTTTGATGTAGTCTTATTTGTTTATTTTCTCCTTGGTCTCTCTTGCCCTAGGATCTGTATCTGTGTAGATATTGCTATGACATATGCCTGTAATTTTGCTGCCTATGGAGTCTTGTAGGGTTTTTATGGTTTCCCATCTTACATTCAAGTCCTTTAGCCATTTTGAATTTGTTTTTGTGTATGGTATAAGTTGGTGATCTAGTTTCTTTCTTTTTTTTTCTGTTTTTTTTTTTTTCATATATATGACCAAATTTCCCACCACCATTTATTAAAGATTCTGTTTTGACTCCATTGTATGCTCTTATCTCCTTTGTCAAATATTAATTGAGCATAATGGCTTGGTTCAATTTCTGGATCCTCTATTTTGTTCCATTGGTCTATATGTCTGTTCTTGTGCCAGTACCAGGCAGTTTTGAGAACTGTGGCTTGGTAATATAGTTTGATGTCTGGTATTGTGATCCCTCCAATTTTGTTTTTCTTTCTCAGAACAGCTGTGGCTATTCGTTTTAGTTTTAGTTTTTGTTTTTTTTTCCAGATGAATTTTTGGAGAGTTTGTTCTAGATCTTTGAAATATGCCATTGGTATTTTAATAGGTATTGCATTGAATCTATAGATTGCTTTAGGTACTATGGACATTTTAATGATGTTGATTCTACCAATTCATGAACATGGGATGTTTTTCCATTTGTTTATGTCTTCCTCTATCTCTTTTTTCAATGTCCTGTTGTTTTCTGAGTACAGGTCTTTTACATCCTTGGTTAAGTTTATTCCTAGGTATCTTAATTTTTTTGGTGCAATGGTAAATGGGATTTTTTTTTTCATTTTTCTCTCTGGGAGTTCATTATTGGTGTATAAAAAGGCCATAGATTTCTGGGCATTAATTTTGTATCCTGGTACACTGCCAAATTCATTTATTAGGTCTAGTAGGTTTTTTGTTTGTTTTTTTGTTTGTTTGTTTGTTTTTTAAACATTTTAAAAATGTTTATTTTAGAAAGGAGGGAGAGAGAGAAACACCAATTTGTTGTTCCATGTATTCGTGCATTCACTGGTTGATTCTTGCATGTGCCCTGATTGGGGATCAAACTGCAACCTTGGTGCATTAGAACAACACTCCAACCAATGAGCTACCCGGCCAGGGCAAGAATCAGACTTTTGAAACTCTTCAAGTCATAGCATGTTCAAGGGATGGGTGGAGCTCTTTAGGAGCAGTGGTCAGATTCTTCTGGGCTGCTCTTAACTCCTCAGGGCTACAAACTAGTTCTTGCCTGCAGCTGGTTTCCTGGCTCTGAGAAAGACCCAGATCATCCTCAGTTCACCAGGGCTGCAGATACATCGGCCTTTCATCATGCTCTTACTGGAACACCTTTGGGATATTCAGGTATCCCACCACCACTTATTAGAAAGTCCATCTTTGCCCTAGTGATTTAACAAGTCACCTTTATCATATATAAATTTCTGTGTGTCCTTGAGTCTGTGTCTAGACTTTCTTTTCTGTTCCACTGGTCTTTATTTTATTTTATTTTGTTTTATTTTAATTTTTTAAAAGTTCTCTGCATTTATTGTTCTTCCAGTTCTTATCACTTTTTATTTATTCATTCTTGTGGCAGTTTTAATGTTAGAGGCTTTATAGTATTTTTCACACCTGGTAGGGCTAGTTGCCACATGCTTCTCCCCCATTTTTTAATTTTTCAGTGTTTTCCTGGTATTTTCACATGTTTTTCAGTCTGGTTTTATATTTTTTTATTTTTATTTTTTTAAAATAATTTTTATTTCTTGAAGTATTACAAAGAATATTACATATGTCTCCTTTTTCCCTCCCTTGACATTTCCCCAGTCTCCCCTACCCCCTAGTGTCTTGTGTCCATTGGTTATTCTTATATGCATGCATATAAGTCCTTCGGTTGATCTCTTAACCGCCCCCCAAAACCCTCCCCAGGCTTCACACTGTAGTTTGACAGTCTGTTCAATGCTGCTCTGCCTCGGTATCTACCCCTATTCATCAGTTTATCCTAGTCCCCATTATCTGTCCCAACCTTACTGGAGCCATCCCAACCTCACTGGGGCCGTTTTATCCTCACCAGGGCCGTCTTGACCTCACTGGGGTCATCCCTACCTCACCGGGGCTATCCCTACCTCACAGGGGCCATTTCAAACTCACTGGGGCCGTCCCAGCCTCACCGGGGCCGTTGCAACCTCACCGGGGCTGTCCCGACCTCCCTGGATCTGTCCCAACCTCACCAGGGCCATCCCGACCTCACCGGGGCCGTCCCGACCTCACTGGGGCAGTCTCGACCTCACCGCGGCCATCCCAGCCTCACTGGGGAAACACGAAGTTTGGCACTCTGTCCCCTCCTGGGCGGCTCCCCACTAGACAAAATCTCCAGGCATTCCTGGTGGCTGAACATCCAGCATGCCTGCTTGGACTTCGCCCTCCACCAAGTGCACAGACTGCCCATCTGCCGCCCCCCAGCATCCCACGCAAGACTGGATCCGGTGGGCGTGCTTGTGCACCTGCTGGTACAGGGGTTCCACATCGCTGGCCCAGCCGGGTCCGGCCCCGGCCCCGGCCTGCCCCGAACCCGACTCTGCCCCCCGAGTGCATCCCTCCCAGATGCGAGGAGCCGAAATCTGCAGCCTGCTGGGTTGGGCTCTGTACTTGGTGCCTCTGCACATCCTACTCAGTCTCAATGCTCTTCTTTCTATGCAAGGAGTTGAAATCTTCAGTTTGTTGGGTTGGGCTCTGTACTTGGTGTCTCTGCACATCCTACTCAGTCTCAATGCTCTTCTTTCTTTCCTTCCAGTTGTAGAGCTTCCACTGGGCCAGCTTTCCCATGGTTCCATATGATCGCTGTTTGTCCTATAGTTGGTAGTTTTGATGTTGTTGTGGGAGGCAGCATGCACAGGTCTGTACCTTACGCTGCCATCTTGGTTCTCCTGGGTCTGCTTCTTGAGTGTGTCTCCCAGGGTGCGAGGAGTTGAAGTCTGCAATTTGTTGGGTTAGGCTGCAAAAGTGCAGGTGGGTCTTTTTGTGCCCCTGGCACAGCTTGGATGGGAATGTAAATTGATTAGGGCTGGGTCTCAGGGGGTCACCAGGGCGGAGCAAATAGCAATGTCGTCTCCACAGGTCCTCGCCTCTCTGGGGCTCTGGGACTTTGAGTCCCCCAGTGCCGGCGAGCAGCTGTGCAACAGAGCCTCCCTCGCTTTCTGATGGCTGCAAGGCCATGCCACCTCTCCCCGTAGGGTCTGGTGCCTCATGATCCCACGCGAACCAGCTCAGTGGATTTGAGAGTTTGTAAAAGAGCAGGCATTTCCTCTTGTGCCTCTGGCACAGCTTGGATGGGGATGTTAATTGTGTAAGGTGGGGTCTCAGGGAGTCGCCAAGGGCGGAACAAATAGCAATGGCGGCGTCTCTGCGGCTCCTTGCCTCTTCGGGACACCGGGACTTCGTGTCCCCCAGTGCCAGCGAGTGCCGGGAGCCGGTCCATCCTTGCTGTTTCAAGGGACCTGGCATATATGGCATACTGTTCTTAATATGTTTGCTCACCTTCTAAGGTAAATGTAAAGGCATGGGAGGAGATAGGCCCAAGGAGCCTTATCCTTAACCCCACTGCAGCCTTTCCACCACAGGAAAGTGTAGGATTGGCAAGCTCTCCCTGGGGTGATAGATCAGGACTCAGGTAATAGCGGAAAGCGCCAATCCTACTCTTAAAATGGATACAAGAGAGCATTTGGGGTTTTTTCTTTTTAATGCCTGCTTTTAAAAAATAAAAAAGGGGGAATTTGCCGGGAGCCGGTCCATCCTTGCTGTTTCAAGGAACCTGGCATATATGGCATACTGTTCTTAATATGTTTGCTCACCTTCTTGGCGCTATGTGTTTTAACCAAGGTCACCTCTCCGAGAAAGCTTGTTTCCCCAGGTAGGGATTTTCCCCTGAAGTTAGGGAGGAAATAAAACCCCTTAACTAAGTGCCAGGCGGGTAGTTAATCACTTTAACTATGAACAATCATGCTTAAGCTACATAATCTTTACTCCCTGGAATGGAGATAAGAAGCGCCCTAACCTTTGGAATAGAGATTGATAGGATTGGAATCAACTGGTATAAATACAGATGCAACAAGACAACAGGACACAGAACCTACACAGAATCTAGAGATGGAACCTAGAGACAGAACATGGCAAAAGATCCTGGACAGAAACTGGCAACAGAACCTAGAGACAGAACCTAGCGAGAGAACCTGGCTGAAGATCCTAGAGACAGAACCTGGCTACAGAACCTGGACACAGAACCTAGAGACAGAACCTGGCTACAGAACCTGGCTACAGAACCTGGCTAGAACATGGCAAGAGAACCTGATTTGAACCTGGACAGAACCTGGCTGGAGAACCTAGTGAGGGAACATGGCTACAGAACCTGGCTGGAGAACCTGGCTGGAGAACCTAGCAAGAGAACATGGACACAGAACTTGGCTGGAGATTGTGGCTAGAGATCCTGACAAGGCTGCTGATCAACTGAACACTGTCTCCGTGTCATTCCTTCTTCGCCGACTCCGTCCACACCTTTGGGGACCCCTGGACCTGCTGGGGTTGGACCCCAGCAAGCGAGCAGCTGCGCGCCAGAGCCTCCCTCGCTTTCCGACCACTGCAAGGCTGTGCCGTCTCTCCCCATAGGGTCTAGGGCAGGGGTGGGCAAATTTTTTGACTCGAGGGCCACAATGGGTTCTTAAACTGGACCGGAGGGCCGGAACAAAAGCATGGATGGAGTGTTTGTGTGAACTAATACATGCTAACACTGCTGCTGGTGAAGGAGCGGAGGGGAGAGCAAGAGAACCCTCCGCTCTTTCGGCTCTGTGGGCCGGATAGAACAGCCGAACGGGCTGTAGTTTGCCCACGGCTGGTCTAGGGCCTCAGAGACCCGCCCCGAGCAATCTGGTTGAAAAAAATCCACACATCCAGTTGCAGCCCGCCTGGGGTGCGACTGTGTACCTCTGTTTTTGGCGCCTCTGTAGCTCCTACTCAGTCTCACTGTGCTTCTTTCATTCCTTCCAGTAGTAGAACTTCCACTGGGCCAACTTCCCCATGGTTCTGAATGGTGTTTGTTTGTCTTATAGTTGGTAGTTTCAATGATGTTGTGGGAGGCAGCACGCACAGGTCTACTCCCTACGCCGCCATCTTGGTTCTTGGTCTAGTAGTTTTTGTTTTTGTTTTGTTTTTGTTTTTAAATATATTTTATTGATTTTTCACAGAGAGGAAGGGAGAGAGATAGAGTTAGAAACATTGATGAGAGAGAAACATCGACCAGCCGCCTCCTGTACATCCCCCACCAGGGATGTTCCCGCAACCCAGGTACATGCCCTTGACTGGAATCGAACCCGGGACCTCTCAGTCCTCAGGCTGACGCTCTATCCACTGAGCCAAACCGGTTTCGGCAGGTCTAGTAGTTTTTTGATGGAGTCTTTGGGGTTTGCTATGTATAGTATCATGTCACCTGCAAATAAGGATAGTTTTACTTCCTTTCCAATTTGGATATATTTTATTCATTCTTTTTATCAAATCACTATGGCTAGTACGTCTAGTACTATGTTGAACAGGAGTGGTGAAAGTGGGCATCCATGTCTTGTTCCTGTTCTTAGGGGAAATGGTTTTAGTTTTTGCCCATTGATTATGATGTTGGCTTAAGGTTTGTCATACAGGGTTTTTATTGTGTTGAGGTATGATCCCTCTATTCCCACTTTGCTGAGAGTTTTTATTCAGAAAGGGTGTTGGATTTTGTCAAAAGCTTTTTCTGCATCAAGTGATATGATTATGTGATTTTTGTCTCTCAGTTTGCTTATGTGATGTATCACATTTATTGATTTGCAGATATTATACCATCCTTGCATCTCTGGAATAAATCCCACTTGATCATGGTGTATGATCTTTCTAATGTATTGCTGAATCTGATTTGTAGAATTTTGTTGAGGATTTTAGCATCTGTGTTCATCTAGGATATCGACCTGTAGTTCTCGCTCTCTTTTTTTTTGTGGTGTCTTTATCTGGTTTTGGGATTAGGGTAATGTTGGCTTCATAGGAAGAGCTTGGAAGTGTGCCTCACGAATTTTTTGGAATAGTCTGAGGAGGATAGGTTTTAGTTCTTCTTTGAATGCTTGGTAGAACTCCCCTGTAAAGCCATCCAGACCAGGGCTTTTGTTTGCTGGATGATTTTTGATCGCTGTTTCAATTTCTTCAGTAGTTGTCAGCCTATTCAGGTTTTTTGATTCTTCTTGGTTGAGTTTTGGGAGCCTGTATTTTTCTAAGAATATATCCATTTCGTCTAGGTTCTCCTTTTTGTTGGAGTAGAGTTGTTCATAGTATTTCTTCATAATCGTTTCTATTTCTGTGGGATTGGTTGTTATTTCACCTCTTTCATTTCTGATTTTGTTTATTTGGATTTTCTCTCTTTGCTTCTTGGTGAGCCTGACTAGAGGTTCCTCAATCTTGTTTATCCTTTCAAAGAACAGCTCTTGGTTTTGTTGATCTTTTGTATTGTTTTTTTGGTCTCTATTTCGTTTATCTCCGCTCGGATCTTTATTATTTCCTTCCTTCTGCGTATGCTTGGCTTTTCTTGTTGCTCTCTTTCTAACTCTTTGAGTTGTAGGGTTAGGTAATTTATTATCATTGTTTCTTATTTTTGTGATAGGCTTGTAGAGCTATGAACTTCCCTCTCAAGACTGCTTTCACTGTGTCCCATAGACTTTGCATTGTAGTGTTTTCATTGTCATTTGTTGCCATGATGATTTTTATTTCTTCTTTGATCTCTCTGGTAACCCAGTCATTGTTTAATAGAATGCTATTTAGCCTCCAGGTGTTTTATTTTTTTATTGTTTTTATTGTAGTTGATTTCTGGTTTTATGCCTTTGTGATCTGAGAAGATGCTTGATATGATTTCTATCTTCTTGAATTTGAAGAGACTTTGCCTGTGACCCAAATTTTGGTCTATCTTTGAAAATGACCCATATGCACTTGAGAAGAATGTATATTCTGTGGTTTGGGTGAAATGTTCTGAAGATGTCAATTAATTCCATCTGATCTAGTGAGTCATTTAGGATTGATGTTTCTTTGCTTATTTTTTGTTTAGAGGATTTGTACAATGGTGATAGTGGGGTATTAAAGTCTCCTACTATGACTGTATTGCTGTCAATATCTCCCTTGATATTCTCCAGAAGTATTTTTAGGTATTTGGGTGCTCCTGTATTGGGTGCGTATATGTTTACCAGAGTTATTTCTTCTTGTTGGGTTGCTCCCTTTAGTATTATGAAGTGGCCTTCCTCATCTCTTTTTGTTTCTTTCACTTTGAGATCTAATTTGTCAGATATAAGTACTGCTACCCCAGTTTTTTTTTCATTTCCCTTCACCTGAAAAACCTTTTTCCATCCCTTCACCATCAGTCTGTGTGAGTCCTTTTTGGTGAGGTGGGTTTCCTGTAGACAGCAGATTTTGTGGGGCACAGACTTCCCCAAACCTCTAGATCCCGTTCTCGCATTTCCCTCTCCTGCCTGTATTGCAGACCTCACTTTTCCTTAGGCCAGTGGTCGGCAAACTGCAGCTCGCGAGCCATATGTGGCTCTTTGGCCCCTTGAGTGTGGCTCTTCCTAAGCCTTAGGAATACCCTAATTAAGTTAATAACAATGCACCTACCTATATAGTTTAAATTTTAAAAATTTGGCTCTCAAAAGAAATTTCAATCATTGTACTGTTGATATTTGGCTATGTTGACTAATGAGTTTGCTGACCACTGCCCTAGGCAAAATCTTACCTTTCCATGAGAAGGTGCAGAGCTCATCTGAGTCCATGTATTCGAGCTGCTAGAGACCCTGTGTTCCTGGATTCATAGCTGGTTGCTGGGTGTTGTGGTTGTAGAGACCGGGCTGTATAGGCTTCTAATAACAGCCACTCACCCCTTCAAGATGGCGTGGTCTCCACGGCAAACCTGGTCGCTCTGGAGAGATTTCAGCAGCAGTGGAGGCTTCCTGGTCAGGGGAGCCCATTTCGGCAGTCCCCAACAGTCCCTTGGAGGATAGCTGTCCCTCACCCACAAATATACACTCCTCATACATCCCCATGCTCTCCTTTTATTCTCTCCCTCTCACAATATCTTGCAGACTGCTTTCCTGTCAGCAGCCATCTTCCCCTTCAGGATTAGTAGCTTTTTTTAGCTGAGTTTTGAGACCTCTTTGTTATTGATTTGGTCAATGCTGAAAGTTGCAAAACAGGCTAACTTGTCTCTGAAGGTTACCACCACTAAGATTGGGTTTGAAATCAAAGAAAGTTAGAATAACACGAGTTATTTGAAGGAACCAAGGCTCAGAGATGAGAAGAAAAAGAGAAATTGTTAAGTCATAAGAGATGTTTGAGAGAAGCTAGAGACTCTTGGGTCATAGCTACCCATGTCTAGCTCACTGTCCACACATTGAAATTCTGTCCATTCGATCTCCTTGTCCTCTTCACAGTCATTCTCACTATAATGGAAATATATTTCAGGGACACAGCTGAATGACTTAGAATGATTGTTCCTAACATCACCATATGTCTTTTATATTTTTAACAGTTTACTGCCAAAACCTCGGAAGATTTTTAGAATTCTCTCTCAGTGTATCTCTGTGTTGAAATATTGCTAGAGTTGTGGCAGAATATATGGGACAATGATCAGGCAGCACTCTGAGGAAGGAAAGTTTAACCTTTATTTTGCAGATCTGCTAGTCCAGGGGAATTCAGGATCCAAAGCCTGAACTGAACTAGTGGGGAGGCTCTGACCTATATATCTCCTCCTGTGGCAGGCCTCTGAGGGTCCCCGAAGCTCCATCCAAGTCAGTCTTGGGGGGCTTTGGGGTCATGGTCCACAACTCTGCCCAAGTCAGTCAGAGTGGGGAAGTAAGACTACAGTTTTAACCAGATACTGAACTAGGGTGCAAGCCCCCCGCCCCCATTTTCCTTTTCAGAGTCATTATCTTCCTACATGGCAAAGAAATATAATATTTGGTCCCTCTTACTGAGTTTCTAATTACAATACAGTTACTCAGTAAAATTCCCAGGCTCTCAATGTCTTCGTTTTCAAACAGGATTTAACAAATCAATATTTTTCTTTTTGTTTTAGATGTTTTTAATTTTTTGCTAATAATATTATTTTTGTTATCATTTTTAAATACCTGAAGTCTATTTGAACAACTTTTGTCATTATAAAACTAATAAATAATTTAGATCCAGAACATTCAGAAAATATTAAAATACAGAAAACAGAAATAGAGAAAAACATAAAACATCTTCATTAATATCACCATCATTACAAATAACAATAAAGTAATTGTTTTATTTACTACCAGCCCCATTACAATATGTGCGTATGTATACAAATATGTATCTGTGTATATAGTATACTATATCATCCTATATAATAAAAGGGTAATATGCAAATTGACCAAATGGCGGCACGGCCTGTCACTATGATGTTCACTTTCCACCAGGGGGCAGACGTTCAATACAGGAGCTGACTCCTGGTGGTCAGTGAGCTCCCACAGAGGGAGTGCCGCTCAGCCAGAAGCCGGGCTGAAGGCTGGCAAGACCAGCGGCGGTGGCGGGAGCCTCTCTCATCTCCGTTGTAGCACTAAGGATGTCCAACTGACGGCTTAGGCGCGCTCCCTACGAACATCCTCAGAGGGCTCCTGGGCTGCAAAAGGGCGCAGGCCAGGCTGAGAGGACTCTTCCCCCACCACGCCCCCGCCCCCCTGCATGAATGTCATGCACTAGGCCTCTAGTACTGTATAAATATCATACACTATTGATAACATTATAACTGTATATATGAACTATTAATTGCTGCATATAGTTCCTATCTATAGATACACCATAATTTATGTTTCTAGTTTCTCATTACCATATATTTAGTTAATTTCTAAATGTGCACTATTAAAAATTTTGTGATACATGGTGTTGATGGTCAATGTATATAATGGTAAAATGACATGGTAATATTGTTTAATTCATCTTTATTTGACTTTTAAGAAGGTCAGGTACATTTTAATTAGTTTATGAGCAATATTTTATTTTGTAAAATTGTCATTCACTTTGTGTTCAATTGGGGTATTTGCTTTCATTCAAAGTATCTTATACATAAGTATATTAATTTCTTCCCTACTTTTATTTGGAAATATTTCAGAGGGAAGCTTTGTGGGAAGAGATTTACCAAAGAACTTGTATGCATAACACATGGACACTGATAATACTGTGGTGAAGGTGTGGGGCAAGGGGCAGGTGTGGGCTGAAAGGGGTGAATGGGGATAAAAAGGGTACAACTGTAATACTTTCAATAATAAAGATTCAAAACAGGTTTAACAAGCATCTTGATGTGTTTCCCCTGCTAACCTCACTTTGAAAACTACTGTAGCAACATATCTATCACAGAACATTTTAACTGGCACAAAGTACACTGGGAGAAAAGAAAGAAAATTATTTTCCTAGTTTATTTATTTTTTTGTCATTTGCCTAATGTACAGTGTTTTAATATTTCTAATGTATGCAATTGTATTTTTACTTTTTCCTAATAGGAGTTTCTCATTATTCCCTGTTTCATCTTAATCTACTGTACTTTTAAACATATTTTCTTTATTGATTAAGGTATTACATATGTGTCCTTATCCCTGATTGGCCCCCAACCCCGCACTCATGCCCTCACCCCCTGGTGTCTCTGTCCATTGGTTAGGCCTATATGCCTGCATACAAGTCCTTTGGTTGATCTCTTTCCCTTACCCTCACCCTCCCCTATCTTCACCCTGAGGTTTGAAGGTTTGATTGATGCTTCTCTGTCTCTGGATCTGTTTTTGTTCATCAGTTTATGTTGTTCATTATAATCCACAAATGAGTGCGATCATGTGATATTTATCTTTCTCTGACTGGCTTATTTCACCTAGCATAATGCTCTCCAGGTCCATCCATGCTGTGGCAAATGGTAAGAATTCCTTTTTTTTTTTACTGCAGCATAGTATTCCATTATGTAGATGTACTGCTGTTTTTTAATCCATTCATCATCTGTTGATGGGCACTTAGGCTGTTTCCAGATCTTAGCTATGGTAAATTGTGCTGCTATGAACATAGGGGTGCATATATCCTTTCTGATTGGTGTTTCTAGTTTCTTGGGATATATTCTTAAAGTGGGATCACTGGGTCAAATAGAAGTTCCATTTTTAGTTTTTTGAGAAAAGCCAATACTGTTCTCCACAGTGGCTGCATCAGTCTTCATTCCCACCAGCAGTGCATTCCTACCTTTTCTCCACATCCTCGCCAGCACTTGTCATTTTTTCATTTTTGATGACAGACATTCTGACAGGTGTGAGATGGTACTGAATTGTCATTTTGATTTGTATCTCCTGGATGATTAGTGACTTTGAGCATGTTTTCATATGTCTCTTGGCCTTTCTTATGTTCTCTTTCAAAAAGTGTCTATCTAGGTCCATTGCCCATTTTTTTATTGGGTTGTTTATCTTCCTCTTGTTAAGTTGTATGAGTTCCCAGTAAATGTTGGAGATTAAACCCTTATCGGTGATAACATTGGCAAATATGTTCTCCCAGGCAGTGGGCTTTCTTGTTGTTTTGTTGATGGTTTCTTTTGCTGTACAAAAGCTTTTTATTTTGATGTAGTCCCATTTGTTTATTTTCTCTTTTTTTCCATTACCCTAGGACAGTGATGGCAAACCTATGACACGCGTGTCAGAGGTGACACGCGAATTCATTTTTTGGTTGATTTTTCTTTGTTAAATAGCATTTAAATATGTAAAATAAATATCAAAAATATACATCTTTGTTTTACTATGGTTGCAAATATCAAAAAATTTCTATATCTGACACCGCACCAGAGTTAAGTTAGGGTTTTTCAAAATGCTGGCACGCTGAGCTCAAAAGGTTCGCCATCACTGCCCTAGGAGCTGTATTGGTGAAGAAATTGCTTTGGCATATGTCTGAGATTTTGCTGCCTGTGGATTCCTCTAATATTTTTATGGTTTCCTGTCTTACATTTAAGTCCTTTATCTATTTTGAGCTTATTTTTGTGAATGGTGTAAGTTGGTGGTCTAGTTTCATTTTTTTGCACGTATTTGTCCAATTTTCCCAACACCATTTTTTGAAGAGGCTGTCTTAACTCCATTGTTCTTGCCTCCTTTGTCAAATATTAACTGAGCATAGTGGGTTTGGGATGATGTCTGGGTTCTCTATTTTATTCCATTTGTCTATATGTCTGTTCTTGTGCTAGTACCAGGCAGTTTTGAGAACAATGGCTTTGTAATACAGTTTGATATCCGGTATTGAGATCCCTCCTACTTTGTTCTTCTTTCTCAGGATTGCTGCAGCTATTCGAGGTCTTTTTTTATTCCAGATGAATTTTTGAAGAGTTCATTCTAGGTCTTTGAAATATGACATTGGTATTTTAATGGGGAGTGCATTTAATCTATAGATTGCTTTGGGTAGTATGGCCATTTTAATGATGATTCTATCAGTCTATGAATACGGTATGTTCTTGCATCTGTTTATGTCTTCTTCTATCTCTTTTTTCAGTGTCCCGTAATTTTCTGAGTACAGTTATTTTACCTCCTTAGTTAAGTTTTTTCTTAAGTATCTTAATTTTTTTGGTGCAATGGTAAATGGGATTTCTTTTTAGTCTTTCTTTCTGTAAGTTCACTATTGGTGTGTAGAAATGCCATAAACTTCTTGGCTTTAATTTTGTATCCTGCTACATTGCCGAATTCATTTATTAAGTCTAAAATTTTTTGATGGAGTCTTTAGGTTTTTCTATGTACAGTATCATGTCATCTGCGAATAAGGACAGTTTTACAACTTCTTTTCCCATTTGGATATCTTTTATTTCTTTTTCTTGTCTAATTGCTACGGCTAGCACTTCCAGAACTCTGCTGAACAGCAGTGGTGAAAGTGGGCATCCCTGTCTCATTCCTGTTCTTAGGTGAAATGGTTTATATTTTTTGCCCAGTGAGTATGATGTTGCCTACAGGTTTGTCTTATAATGCTTTTATTATATGACATTGAGGTATGATCCCTCTATTCCCATTTTGCCAAGGGTTTTTATCAAGAAAGGGTGTTGGATTTTGTCAAATGCTTTTTCTGCATCAATTGATATGACTATGTGGTTTTTTCCTCTCAATTTGTTTATGTGTTGCATCACATTTATTGATTTGCGGATATTGTACCATCCTTGCATCCCTGGGATAAATCCTACTTGGTCATGGTGTATGATCTTTCTGATGTAATGCTGGATCCAATTTGCTAAAATTTTGTTGAGGATCTTGGCATCTATGTTCATGAGGGATATTGGCCAGTAATTCTCTTTCATTGTGTTGTCTTTATCTGGTTTTGGTATTAGGGTGATGCTGGCTTCATAGAATGAGCTTGGAAGTGTTCCTTCCTCTTGAATTTTTTGGAATAGTCTGAGGAGGATAGGATTTAGTTCTTCCTTGAATGTTCGGTATAACTCCCCTGTGAAGTCTGGCCCCGGGGTTTTGTTTGTTGGAAGCTTTTTGATGATTGCTTCAATTTCTTCCATAGTTATCGACCTACTGAGATTTTAGATTCTTCTTAATTGAGTTTTGGAAAGTTGAATTTTTCTATGAATATGTCTATTTCCTCCAGATTGTTGAGTTTGTTGGAATAGAGTTGATCATAGTATTTTTTAACAATTATTTTTATTTCTGTGGGGTCTGTTGTTATTTCATCTCTTTCATTACTGGTTTTGTTTATGTGGGTCCTCCCTCTTTGCTTCTTGGTGAGCCTGTCTAGAGGGTTCATCAATCTTGTTTATCCTTTCAATGAACCAGCTCTTCATTTCATTGATCTTTTGTATTATTCATTTGGTCTCTATGACTCTTATTTATGCTCTGATCTTTATTATCTCCTTTCTTGTGCTCATTCTGGGATTTTCTTTTTGTTCTCTTTCTAATTCTTTAAGTTGTAGAGTTAGATGATTTATTACAATTTTTATTGTGTGTTTTTTTTTTTTTTGGTAATCTGTATTTTTACCCCAATAAATTTTATACATTATTGTCCTTGCAGTCTAATAAATGTACTATAGTGTTCTGAAATTACTTTTACAGCTTTTACTGGATAATAGATCTCTGTGTTGATTGTTTTGGGTGATTTCTTTTCCTTATATTCTAGCAGGGATTTTATTGGGTTATTCCCCATTACTCATTCCTAGGCCAAATAAACTCTAACTTGGCTTGGAATGGACTAACAGTTTGGATATATCAATTGCATTTGGCCTTCTTACTGTTCTGGGTGGTGGGAATGTGGATGGACATAATTTCTTATACAATTTATACAGTACAGCAAGTACTGTTACTGTACTGTGGTTTGATTTATCCCTTTTCTTAACTTCCTCATTTTCTAGTACTTAGAATAAATGAAGTATCAAGATTTTCCAAGTATCTTGACCAAGTATCTCTTCACTATTAACTCGGGAGTTAAATGCAGGTCATGTTTTCTTTCATTGCCTTCCTCCCATATATTTTTCTAAATAATTGTGACAATATTACATATATACTTTCCAAACTGGAATGATTTTAATGAATAAATAATAACATTTTTATGATTTATCAAATATATATATATAGTAGAGGCCTGGTGCACAAAATTCATGCACTTGTGGGGGAGGCCCTCAGCCTGGCCTGTGCCCTCTTGCAGTCCAGGAGTCCTCAGGGGATGGGGAATGGGCCAAAGCTGGCAGTTAGACACCCTTAAGCTGCTGTGGGCGTGGGAGAGGCTGCCACCACTGCCACTGTACTCACTAGCCATGAGCCTGGTTTCTGGCTGAGCAGCACTCCCCCTGAGATGCTCCTGTGTTGAGCGTCTGCCCCCTGGTGGTCATTGCATGTCATAGTGACTGGTTGTTCCACCGTTTGGTCGATTTGCATGTTAGCCTTTCAACACTAATAAAAGAGAAAAATGATAATTGGCGTACGAGCTACCCTTTTCATTGGCTAATCAGGGCTATATGCAAATTAACTGCCAACTAAGATTGGCAGTTAACTGCCAACAAGATGGTGGTTAATTTGCATATGTAGGCACAATGCAGGGAGGCAAAAGGGAAAGCAGGAAGAAGCCCCCTGCCACTGACAGTGATCGGAAACCCAGAGGGGAGCTAAGAGCTGGGGGGCAGGGCAAAGGCGGCCCTGGGGCTGCCTTTGCCCTGCCCACCAGCCATGATCGGAGAATCAGGTGCCTTTTCCGCCCTGGCCAGTGATAGCAGGAAGTAGGGGTGGAGCCAGCGATGGGAGCTGGGCACGGTCGAAGCTGGCAGTCCCAGGAGCTAGGGGTCCCTTGCCTGGGCCTAAAGCGAAGCCCACGATCGTGGGGCCGCTGCAGCTGCGGGTCCCCGCTGCCCGGGCCGGACGCCTCAGCCAGAGGCGTCCTGCAGGGGCAGGGGCGGCACCCCCCCGCTGCCACTGCAGGTCCCCACTGCCCGGGCCGGACGCCTAGGCCAGAGGCGTCAGGCCTGGGCAAGGGGCCGATCCTGAGATTGGAGGGTGATGGGGGTCAACGCCTGAGGGCTCCCAGTATGTGAGAGGGGGCAGGCTGGGCTGAGGGACACTCCCCCCCCCACACACACACACCCAGTGTACGAATTTCGTGCACCGGGCCCCTAGTTATTATATAAGATATTATATTTATATATTAAAACACTAGAGGCCCGGTGCACAAAAATTTGTGCACTTGGTGGGGGGAAACCCCTCAGCCCGGCCTGTGCCCTCTCGCAGTCTGGGACCCCTCAGGGGATGACCACCTGCTGGCTTAGGCCTGCTCCCTGGGGGATTGGGCTTAAGCTGGAAGTCATACATCCCTCTGGCAGCCTGGCAGTCCTCAGGCGATGTCCACTTGCCAGTGGGGAGCAGGCCGAAGCTGCAGTCTGACATGCTTAGGGCTGCTGAGGAGGCAGGAGAGGCTCCCATCACCACCGCTGTACTGGCAACAATCAGCCTGGCTTGGGGCTGAGCAAAGCTCCCCATGTGGGAGCGCACTGACCACCAGGGGGCAGCTTCTGCATTGAGCATCTGCCCCCTGGTGGTCAGTGTGTGTCATAATGACCAGTCATTCCCAGTCTTTCTGCTGTTAGGGTCAGTTTGCATATTACCCTTTTAATATATCGGATAGAGGCCTGGTGCACAGGTGGTGGCCTGCTGGATTGTCCTGAAGGGTGTTTCGGATCAGAGTGGGGGTCCCGCTTGGGTGCCTGGCAAGACTGGGTGAGAGGCTGAGGGCTGTTTTCAGGCTGGCCTGCGACTGAAGCTCCCAGCCTCTCCTTTTTTTCTTTTTTTTTTATTCTGGGATTTATTTACCTTCTATAATTGAAACTCTGTTGCCGTCACTGGCGCTCCCAGCTCTGAGGCCACGGCTGGCTGAAAGCAGGTATGTTGGGTTTGTTTAGCTTCTATAATTGAAAATTTGTTGCTTTTGGAGCTGTTGCTTTCGTAGCTTAGAGCTGGGCCACAGCAGGCGGGGAACCTTGGCTTCCTCCATCACCAGAGCAAGCAAACCTCCTGCTCGCTTCAGCTGCGTGGCTGCTGGCCGCCATCTTTGTTGGCAGTTAATTTGCAT
Source organism: Myotis daubentonii (assembly GCF_963259705.1). Classification (NCBI taxonomy): domain Eukaryota; kingdom Metazoa; phylum Chordata; class Mammalia; order Chiroptera; family Vespertilionidae; genus Myotis; species Myotis daubentonii. The sequence goes on along the minus strand of NC_081842.1, from coordinate 101,947,807 downwards.
TTCTCGCTGATTAGCCAATGGGAAGAGTAGTGGAGGTATGGTTAATTACCCTTTTGTCTTTTATTAGATAGGATATTTATAGTTATCAAATATCCTATATAATAAAAGAGAAACTTGTAAATTAACCATCCCTCTGCTATGCTTACTAGCCAATCAGAGTGAGTATGCAAATTAACCTGACAAAGATGGCAGGTTAATTTGCATACACAGGCACCTGGCAGCCAGGGCCATACTGGGAAAGTTCTGGCCCCATGGCTGCTTGCTCGCACACTGGCCCTGGGGAGCCAGGAGCAGGGAGGCATGTGCAGACGCTGGGGAGCCAGGGTCAGGCAGCGTGTGTGGAAGCCGGGGGCAGGGCTTGGAGTGCAGGAGCAGGCACCAGAGCCAAAAGGCCTCTGTCCCCAGGACAGTCTAGATAGGTAGGTAGGAGGATAGATAAGATGAACATATGCATGAGAAGACTTATAAGAGGATATTTAAAGTGTCTTACATTTTGGTGTGCTTATGCTTAACCCTGTGATTAATGACTTTACATTTAATATTATTGCTTATTTTATTAATATAAATCCTAGAAATAAAATCAGGAAGGATAAATATTTTAAGATTATCTGTGTGATATACACACACATGTAAAATGTCAAAAGGATGCTGTATTATCAGTATCCATGTAAATGAATATTTGTTACATTTATCCTCACAAATATTGAGTATTAAAATGATTTTTCTACTATTGCTTAATTTGGTAGGAAGAAAAAGATAACTTATTGTTTTGATTTGTATTTATTTGATCCCTAGTCAGTTAAAATATATTTTTTCTAATGCTTATCCATATGTAACTATTTTCTGCAGAATAACAGTTAAAGCTCATAATCAACTTACCTACTTTTATTGCTGTTCACACTTTATTAATAATAATAATTTTACTCAAACTATTGCTACTAGTATATTGTACAGATAAAAATAATTCTTAATTTTAATCAATTTTATTTATTTCTATATTTTATAGTAAATTTTAAATAATTCTAGTTCAAAAATTCATTTTACATAATCAGCAAATCAACATTGTAGTTACTCAGTAAATTGTGTTGAAGTGCTAATGAAATTAAATTCTCCCCACCCTTCAAGTTCAATCTTGCTTTTTTCAAGAGCAATGGGAATGGAATCAAATACTATATCAGTACTCAGCTTGACTGATTTTTTTTTTCAGAGAATAGAAGACCATGCCTTGAATTTACAAAGCTATCAATGAAGGATTCCTTCAGTGATTTGTTTAATCCCCAAGTGAAGATGTTTTTGTTAATGTATACAAAGAACAACCTAAACTGTCCTGAGCCACTGTTGGAGCAGGATAATTCACTTAATGTTAAGTTCAACACAAGTAAGAAAACAGTCTGGCTTATTCATGGATACAGACCACTGAGCTCCATTCCATCATGGCTTCCGAGCTTTATAAGGATCTTGAATCATCATGATGTGAATATAGTTGTAGTGAACTGGATCCGGGGTGCTACAACGTTAATTTACAGTAGAGCCGTTAAAAACACCAGAAAAGTTGCTGTGAGTTTGAGTGAGAGCATTCAGAAGATGTTGGTAAGTCTGGAATGTTATGTATTATATACGTTATACAATATACAGTGTCTTATGCAAGACTACAAACTGTTAAAGAATGCTTTTTTCATATTTTAGTGCTTAATGCTTTTTTCTCAGAATTCAGAATTATTGTTGATATGCTAATGTATGCAGCCATCCTTTTTTGTTTATGTAAATGGATAATTTTATGCCTAGACATGACCTGTCTTAATTTAAAAAAATATGTTAAAGACTAAGTTATTGTGTTTTATCTTTTAGGATTTTAACTTTTTAACTCTATACAGATTTCAGGATAAAGTAATGATTCTATATAGACATAGGAAATAAACTATATAATCATTAGATACTTTAAATAGTTTTTCTAATGTATGGCTAGTATGTTTATAGTTTATAGTTAATCAAGTGTGAATTGGTAAAAATTAGAGAAAAACAACTGAAAAGTAGCTTATTTCTGCCAACCTTGGAGGCAGGTCTTAGTTTCATTCATATTTGTCCAGCATTTCGGTCCAGGGTTGGGTGAGTGAAATAAATTCAGGACAGTTTTAGGTCATCTGCCTTTACTAAGTCAATCCATATGGAGATCCATGTCTGTTCCAGAGATAGGTGGTGGTGATGGGCACTCGAGAGAAAGAAGGATATTTGATTTGGGGGACATTCATAGCCTTGAAATCTGCCTTTGAATTGTGTTGTGCTTAATTTCCAAGTCTCTGCTCAAATTGAGCAAGCATGTCACATCCAAGTAGTTACATGCAGTGGTTAGGACAGCCGTGGGCAAACTACGGCCCGAGGGCCGGATCCGGCCCCTTTGAAATGAATAAAACTAAAAAAAAAACAAAAAAACAAAAAAAAAAAAACCATACCCTTTTATGTAATGATGTTTACTTTGAATTTATATTAGTTCACACAAACACTCCATCCATGCTTTTGTTCAGGCCCTCCGGTCCAGTTTAAGAACCCATTGTGGCCCTCGAGTCAAAAAGTTTGCCCACCCCTGGGCTAGGAGCTAGACTGGAGGGTTTCAAAGACCCAATCCATCTCAGCATCTGTGTGACTTTGAGCAATTGCTTAAGCTCTCTGCCTCATTTCCTTAGCTATACATTTGGAATAACAAGACATTATGTCAATATTTAACTTTTAAATAAAATTAATTCTTAACCAGTGCCTGCTATATAATAATCATTGGCAAAAATCATTTATCCTAATTAATATTTATATACTTAAATGTGGACAAACCCAAACCATCCCTCTAGAGAGAGGTAATTGATGCACCTGTTTTTATGGATAGTCTATGATTTTCATAATTGATTGTTTTCCTTACAGCAGTGCTCTTTAATTAACATGCACCTTAAAGTATGGAAAATGTGAATGTGAAATAGAAAAATTTAGGAAAATTTGTAGTTTCTATATGTTTCAAATTTAGGAAAATTTGTAGTTTAGATATGTTTCTAAGAGTGGCTTTGCTTGCAAAAGCTTCATATTAAGGGGAAGAGATGAAAGGACCAGTAGCACTAAACTTGAGAGTGATACTTCCTCAGGTTTCTGGGAACTGCTCTGAAAATTTTGAAGAAAATTATCACCTGGAGCTTGGAAAGCCTACGTCTAATTTCTCATTAGAAATAAATGCTCTATATCTTCAATAAGCCATTGCATGTGTCACTGTGTAAAATGGACCCTCACTTGCTTCTTGAGAACTTGGGGGAAGAAATTCTCCCTCATTTAAGCTTTTAATTGGCCTCCTCCCCCACCAAGGAGGGGTGTTTGAAGCTCAGAGAGGAGTCTAAAATTTGGGCTTGAAAGATCAGATTTCATTGTTCTTTGATGTGATCTGGGGAAATCACTCAAAAACCATGAGTGATTTATCATCTCTGAAATGAGGATGATGATTCACACTCTTCAGTCTTCCAAGAATATTTGACACAATCTGATGAGAATATATTTTGGAGTTAAACAGACTTGGACTAGAAGTACACATTTTTCCCTTTTAGAAATAGTACATTTGGCTTTGGGCAACTTAAGATCAAATGATATTTACTCTGCATTTATACATTCTAGGAAAAATAGGATAACAATAAATGACTCACAGAGCTAGTGTGAATATTAAATATGAGATTTATGAAGCACTTGTCAAGGTAGCTAGTACAAAGTAAATCCCCAATAATGTCTAATTATTATTGTTATACAATGATTTACTAATTAAATGTGTTATTTTGCATATATTATTCTAGATAATAGGTGGCAGAGGTTTAACATCGATATATATATATATATATATATATATATATATATATATATAGCCAGAACGACTGGAATGACCAGACGCTATAATGTGCACTGACAACCAGGGGGCAGATGCTCAATGCAGGAGCTGCCCCCTGGTGGTCAGTGTGCTCCCACAGCCAACTTCCCCAGGCTGGCCAACCTCCCACAGTCCCTTCCCCCAACTCCCAGGCTGGGACAGGGAACTGGGGGTGAGTGGCAGTGGATGCAGCCCCTTTTCCAAGGGGGCTGAGGGTCAGCTCCCTCCTTGGGAGCAGTGGCCAACCTCCTGTGCCCTGTCCCTCCTCCCAGCCAGCAGGCCCTGATTGACCTGCCTGCCCGCCTTGGTGGTGGTGTGGTGGCGAGGGAAGGAGGAGGGGGGAGGTAGGGAACCGCACAGTGGCGAGGCGCTGATGATCAGCATCCAGCATCTGTTCCTTCTGCGCCCAGCCAGGCGACCATCACCTCCTCTCCAGCCCAGCCCTGATTCACCTGGCCCCAATTGTCCCTGATTGCTGACCAGGCCTAAGGACCCCACCCGTGCATGTATTTCGTGCACCAGGCCTCTAGTTTTTAAATAAAAATTTAATGTAATTATTAAAAATGTGTAGAGAAAATTCAGATATTTCATGGAAGAAGTTGAACAAAGATAGTTGTTTTAAAATTATAAAATCTTATTTTCTATCTTTCAGAAATGGATTAAACTACAAAAAATAACAAATTTTAGAATATTGATGCAAAAGGTATAATTTGTGATTTTATGAAATGAAAACTGTAACATTGCACTTTCTATTGCAGAAGCATGGAGCATCTCTTGATAATTTTCATTTCATAGGTATGAGTTTAGGGGCTCATATTAGTGGATTTGTTGGAAAGATATTTCAAGGTCAACTTGGAAGAATAACAGGTAAAAATTTTTAAATAAAATTAATGTGTTTGCATATATTTAAGCATCAGAAATTACTTTATTTAAACTTTAATAGATATAATATTTAAGCCATAAAAATAATGCACAAATATTTATTTTTTCTATATTATATTCAAATGTTAGTATTTATTTTAGTTAGATTTAAAAGCCTTGTTTGGTTCTTAGATGAGCATATTACCCTTATAGTATTGAAAAGAATCAGATCAACTTCTGCAGCCCCATTTGAATTTTAAAAACACATCATAACAATACAAAGAAAAAGTGTTCCATTAAATATAAAGCTTTTTTAACTGAAAATATAATAATGTGCTATATTTAATTTCAAAGAATTTGATGAATTTCAATACTTTTAAAAATTTTACTGGAACAATAGGAGAGTTGGGAGTTGGTATTTAAATTTAAGGGATTCCAGATCCTCTCATATTTTCATAACAAAGTTACCTCATCCGGTAAGCTTGATTACCAAATAATGCTGACATGGATTTTCATGCTTCCCTTTAGGAATGCTGGTGAAATTTTTTAGAATTACAGATTTTCTTTGTACTGGAAGACTTCCATTTATGGTAGGGATGAATTGGCCATAAGGCCACAGAGCATGGCTGCATAGGTTGAGCTCTGTACATCTCTAGGATACGATGGAAATGGTGCTCCCTTGAGTTCTTGTGTCCTCAACCACTCAGCACAGCCACCCATCATGGGAGAATCAGGGCCATCTGGTCTTCCTACCTCTGAGGTGTAGCCTAATTAGTGAAAGAATCTGAATTTGAACGCAGGGCTTCTTTTTCTCTGCTTGCCATCTTCTACAAGCATGTATCAGTTTTCTGGGGACAGTGGCGGAAGTGGCTTAGCTAGGCAGGGCAACATGCTTCCACTCTGTTAGTGTAGAGTTGTTACTGGAAGGTGGTATCCAGTTTCTCTCTCTGCTTGCGATGCCATCCAGCCAGTAAGGCCCCATTTCTCAGCACCAAGTGGTCTAGGGGTCCAAGTGGTTTTCCAGACCTCACAGTTGACCTAAGTGCCAGTCAGTGAGAATTTCATTTTAATTTTTTATTATTTTTAATGTTTATTTTTCAATTACAATTATATAATTTTCAGGTATACAGTATAGTGGTAAGATGGCTATATAATTTCGAAGTGACCTCCTCCAATAATTCTAGTACTCACCTGCCTCTAGAATAATGGTGATTTGAGAACTGGTAGGATATTATCCCTCCCCAACCAGTTTAGCTTTTTAAGAATTAAGGAGATTGATGTCTATAGAAGATTTTTAATAATTTCAAGTGTAAATAAAAGGTAATAGAGTTTTTAGGAAAGTTAAGCAAAAGGGGGAGAGGAGTGGATAACTAGTACAGATTGTTAGGATGTTTACAAGCCTTTAGTATACCTTCCTTACCTTGATCCGTTTTAGTGTCATTCTCATTATACAGATGTGAAAACTGAGGTTAATTGAATGAATGTGAAAGTGTTAAAAAGCAACAGCTAAACCAGAATTTATACGAAGGTCTCTAGCAGCCAAAGCCCATATTTTTTTTCAATCGCCATGCTAACTCAGTTTCAACTGGTGGTAAACCTACTTTATTTTAAGGTGTGTTTAATCACATATTAGTCCAATTTAAAAGGTTATACATGTCAAGCAATTATGAAAGTTTACAAGTCCAGGAAATGTGGTGCTTCTACATCAGAATCACTTATAGAAAGAGAGAATTTTCTGCCTTAGTCAGTAAGTGGGCTAAATAAACAAGAATAAAGAAGGGCCTGAGATAATCAACATTAGATTTTACTTTAAAAATCTCTTTTTAAGATGATGTGTCTTCCATTGTGTATATCTTATCAAGGCATTGACTTTTATCTCCTCCCTCCTTTTTTTGGCACTGTCCAGAAGATCATGAGCCTAGACCAGTGATGGCGAACCTATGACACGCGTGTCAGAGGTGACACGCGAACTCATTTTTTTGGTTGATTTTTCTTTGTTAAATGGCATTGAAATATATAAAATAATTATAAAAATATAAATCTTTGTTTTACTATGGTTTCAAATATCAAAAAATTTCTATATGTGACCCAGCATCAGAGTTAAGTAAGGGTTTTTCAAAATGCTGACACACGGAGCTCAAAAGGTTCACCATCACTGGCCTAGACTTTTTACTTAGAATTTAAAATATATCAGAAATGTATTCATATTTCATGGAACTTTTAATATATTTTTCTTATGTGTGTGGTAAACTTTTGTAAGAAGTAAATGATAAATAAATGTTTATTTAAATATAAAACAATAGAAAATGTATTTCATCCCACAGCCCAAATTACATCTGATGCTTAACATTATTTTAGACCTATAGATGGACCCAGGATGAACTAATAATGCACAGGATTGGGATTTATTTTTCCCCCTTCACAAGTTGTAGTAGTTATTTATTATTAAAGTTATAACATTTTTTCCTAATTACTTCTTAAATAAAATTGCTAAAACCTACAATATTTTGTTGAGGCATCTCTAGTGATACTTAATACTGTATTGTTGATAAACTCTGAAAATTGGTAGAAAGTATCCTATAAAATAAAACTCTAATATGCAAATAAACCAAATGGTGGAATGACCAGTTGCTATGACAAGTACTGACCACCAGGGGGCAAACGCTCAAGGCAGGAGCTGCCCCCTTTGGTCAGTGGAAGTGCTGCTCAGTCAGAGGCCGGGCTTATGACCGGTGAGCCCAGCAGCAGTGGTGGGAGCCTCTCCCGCCTCTGCTACAGGTAGGCAGTAATGAGAGAGGAATACAAGACTGCGAGAGCCCCGGACTGCGAGAGGGGTGTCTGACTGCTGGCTTAGGCCCAATCCCCTAACCTGGCAGGTGGACATCTGCCTAGGTGTCCCAGACTGCGAGAAGGCACAGGCCTACGAATTTCATGCACTGGGCCTCTAGTTATTAACATAGTAAAGATACTTGCTATTCATCCAATTTTATTTATCTTTAAATTTGTTTTTTGACAGATTTAAGCTAAAACTATAGAGGTTTATATTTATGATGTAATAATAATGCAAGCATATGATCTGGTGAACATTATAGTAGAACTTGAATAAGAGATTTATAGTTTCTTTGTTGAATTTCAGGACTTGACCCTGCTGGGCCAAAATTCTATGGAAAACCATCAAATGACAGATTACATTACACTGATGCAAAGTTTGTGGATGTCATCCATTCTGATACTGATGGTAACAATGCAGAATTTATTGATTAATTATTTTAAAATGAAAAAAGGGATGTAGACACTTAGAAAGGAGAACCTAAGAAGAGAAAGAGTAGGAGATAAAGTGATGATATATCTGTAACTATGTAGTGAGTGTATTTACCACAAGCTGTATTTTTTGGAGTTAGTGAAATCCTGTGGTGTCTATTGGCACTCTTTGTTTTCAGTGTCCCAACTTCAGGTTTCAAGAACTATCATGTCATCAAAAAAAAAAAATTAAAAATTATAAAAAATATTTCATCTTGATTATTTTATTGAGAGTTTTATTGATTTGATCACAATTTCCTCCATGCATATTGTATTTAAGTTACCGTTCTCTCCACTCATTTTCTAGTTTTATCAACTAGAACTGAGCACAGCAATTCAGGCATAGGGAAGGAATACCTTTCCCTACTGGTAGGAAAATAATTTAATTATTCTTCCTGAAAATGTCTAATAGACTATTAATAGTTTTGGCCAGAATACATTGGACAGACACTTTCAATGAATAATTTAAATATTCATTGAAATCTGATATCTTTGACACTGATTATAATAATACTAGTGGCCTTGTGCATGAATTTGTGCACATTGAAAGGAAATTAATTAGAAGAAATATTTTAATATCACTATTTGCCATTTCTCTATAATAGAAGTGTCAGAGATGAAAGAAAATTAGTAAATGTATATGAAAATAATATATAAATTGATTAATAAATAAATAATAACAGCATGATATAACAACATTTAAAATAGGGTTGAATGTATCCTGGATAGAGAGATGAAATCCATAACACTGCATTTGTGTGACTCGTGTCCTTACATTTTGTCTAGTATTATTGTTTTGTTTTTTTAAAAATATATTTCTTTATTGATTTCAGAGAGGAAAGGAGAAGGAGAGAGAGATAGGAACATCAATGATGAGAGAGAATCATTGATTGGCTGCCTCCTGCACACAACCTACTGGGGAACGAGCCCACAACCCAGGCATGTGCCCTTGGCTGGAATCAAACATGGGACCCTTCAGTCCACAGTCTGATGCTCTATCCACTGAGCCAAGCTGGCTAGGGCTTGTCTAGTATTATTGTTGATTACACTGTCATCTCTGAGTCTTAATGCAATATCCGTTCTTTTTCGCCATGTGAAAAAGAATAGGACATGTCATTGCATATAATGTAGGAAACAGGATACAGTGGGGCCTTGACTTACGACTGTCCCGACTAACGAGTTTTTCGAGATATGAGCCGTCTCTCCACCGATTTTTTGCTTTGAGTTGCGAGCTAAAATTCAGGTTTCAAGCCAGCTTCAGATACCCCACCGCTAGTTGGCGCAGCGAACATCACAGTGAATGCCACAACATCAGCCCAGCATCACATGTCTCACTCGTTCACTTTAATGATTTGACATATGAGTAATTTGAGTTACGAGCTCCGTCACAGAACGAATTAAACTCGTAAGTCAAGGCCCCACTGTACTGATTTGTTTCATTTTAGTGGCATTTGGATTATTGGGATCTAGTTTACAATGAATGATGCCAGCTTCTTTTGGTTTCAGAGGTACATGTGACAATAGTTGATCTTCAGACATATTCTGTCAATGATGCCACTTTCTTTAGCCTTCAGAATGTCAACAAAAACAACCAAATTTATAATCGACAATGACAGATCGAAACACATGTGCCAGCAGGAGCTTTATATGTATTGTGCATGTGTGAGTCGACTTAGCCTTTTATATACATAGAATAAAACTTGCTTAATTAGACCTGCTTTCTGATTTAGCTAAACTTTTTCCAGCCCAATGAAGCATCCCAACTTCTCTTTCAGGTAATTGTCAGCAACACAGCAGTAAATATCAACACAAAGCAGATTATTATTGTAGATCACGCAGGGAGAACAAAGGATAAAATACTTGACTGTAGCAGTGTTTGACTATATTCTGCTCAGTGAGAAAACTTGAAGTCATTTTCAAGGTCCATCATTTCTTTTTTTTAAAATATATTTTTGTTGATTTTTTAAAATGTATATTATTGATTTTTTACAGAGAGGGAGGGAGAGAGATAGAGAGTTAGAAACATCGATGAGAGATACATCAATCAGCTGTCTCCTGCACACACCCTACTGGGGATGTGCCCACAACCAAGGTACATGCCCTTGACCGGAATCAAACCTGGGACCCTTGAGTCCACAGGCTGACGCTCTATCTACTGAGCCAAACTGGTTAGGGCAAGGTCCACCATTTCTTACTTCTTTTCAGTTGGGTTAAGTTTCTAAACTTTCCAAATATCTGTTTTTCAGCTAATGAAAAGAAAATAGGATTCTACTGAGTCTCCTACCTACCTACTCCAGGACTTCTGTGAGGATCAAATGAGATGAGGCACATGAAAATGCTTCATAAACATTTGGTTAAACTGTAAAATGTTTGCACCTGGCTATAAAGCAAGTCATGTTCCTGGGCTGAAGAAACTCCAAAGGAGGCTAGTCGCTAGGGAGAAGAAGCCAGGCATTGATACATGGTGTCATTACCTGGCACCCACAGGGACTGTTTCCGGGATGGACTGGGCTGTGGGCCACATTTTGCACTATGGGGTCTTAGAAGTGTCCAGTGCAATTAGGTAGGGTGTCGCTCCAGGGTGGTGGCAGGGCCTGTGTCCCACTTGGGGAAGCCAGGCGTTAGTTTGTCGGTGCCAGGTCCATGGTGCCGTTTATTTTTAAATGGCCAGTGTGCATCATGGCAGCTCCTGCATTAAGCATCTGCCCTCTGGAAGTCAGTGCACATCATAGCTTCCGGGTGGAGGGAAGGACGACACTTAGCCTTATATATATATATATATATATATAGATTTATTGAATATTTCCTATACATCAGGCAATGCTTTAGGTGTATGTGAATTAATTATGGACTTCTTCTAGGTCCCTATAGATAAGTAAACACTATCATTCATGTTTTACCAATGGGGAAGCTAGGGTCAAGTCCCAAGGCCAGCAAGTGGCAGAGGCAGAATTTAAAATGAAAGCTTTTGATTACAGAGTCTACACTTCACTAGTATGTTGCTCTGATTAAGGTGTGTTGTGGTTGTGGTCATGGGAAGGATATGGTGTTAAGACAGAGACAGGAGGAAGAGACACTTGGACTGCTCATACTTCCTTGTTTCCTCGAGTTTCTTTTTCTTTGGTCCAGGTAATTTATTTGCTCCCATATTACTCTGAATGTACCTTGTGGCAATGCCTTTGTGAGGAATATAAATGCCATATATGCCATACATAACAATTTTTCAGCTTCTATGTCTATATGCCAATCCACTGAAACTATAGTGGGAGCAATTCTGCTCCTTATTTGGAATCTAAGGTCACCTACAGTGCCCAAAGTTTCATAGTCTGAGTACAATAGCCCCAACATCTCAAGTTACCTTTATCTCAAGCTCTGTATATCAGCTTAACATTCCTATACACAGCACACCTGTTGCCCAATTACTCTTAAGTTCTTTGTCTGAACTATTCTTCCTGAAATCCCAATATCTATTCTGCCTACAGCCTTTTGAATTAGCTCTGTATACTTTTTCTTATTTTTGTTTGCATATCTTACTTTTCCTAATAAACTTTTTTGGATTGTCATATACAGTCATCGCTTGGTATCCATGGGTATTGGTTTCAGGACTCCCTCATACCCAAATTCACAGCTGTTGAAGTCCCATGTATAAAACGGCACAGTATATGCATAGAAGCTACACACATCATCCCACATACTTTACATCATCTCTACCTTACTAATACCTAATATATTGTAAATGTTATGTAAATAACTGTGACACTGTATTGTTTAGGGAATAACAACAAGAAAAAAGTCTGGACTGTTCAGTAGAGTTGCAACCATAATAGGCCTAACTACATAACACATGTCAGAAACAATGTAACGCATTTTTTTTGAATATTTTTGATCTGTGGTTTGTTGAGGCTATGGATTTGGAACCCATGGATTTGGTGGAACAACTGTACTCAGCATCTTTTGATGAAAAGCTGGTCATATCTTAGTTGCCGCTAGATGCCACAGAGTTGGTATCTTTGGTAATCTTTTTATGACAATCACAAATGGGGAACAGAGATTTTGACACTGCACATTCACCTGACAATGTGGATTGATATCAGAAATACAGGGTGGGGCAAAAGTAGGTTTACAGTTGTGAGTACATGAAACACAAAGTTTATTCTTGTATCATTATTTGTTAAATTTTGTATCATTTTCCATATGAACAACTGTAAACATACTTTTTCCCCACCCTGTACACTAATAGTCTAAGGAAGCCAGGCACAAAATAATACATGAAGTATGAGTCAATTTATGTATTTTTTCAAAATGGCCAAATCTAAATTGTAGTGTTTTATGAGGTAAGCTGAGATGATAAAGAATAGCAAAATGAAGGATATTATAAATGGAAAAAAAATGTTTTTTTTTTAGAGGAAGGAAAAACTGGTGATTGGATAGGGTACACCAGGGGCTTCTAAGTTACTATTTCTTGACATGGGTATCAAGTGACTAAGTGGCTACTGGCTTTATAATTATCACTAGCATCACGCTCTATGTTCCTTTCTGTATTTATGTGTTACATATATAATAAAAGAGCATTAAAAACCCACATTTGCTCTCCCCACCCTGAAGCCAAGTGAATGAATGACCTGAGCAGACCATGCTGCCCTGCCCCCTCCATATGATAAAAGGGACATAATATGCCTGAATTGGCTGCTTATAAGTTAATAATAAATATATTTTGCTTCTCCATGATTCCTGAGCAGTCTTCTTGGTTTGACTCTACTTCAGTGGCAGATGGGAGAAAATTATGACTCTAAACCTGGAACCCTTAGTCTTGCATCTTCATGTTGAGCTCAGATATAAGGAAATTTTAAAGATCTCACAAACTATTGGACATTTTTTGGCCACATTTAGGAGGTTGTTCATCCTTGCTTAAATTCCACAAGTTAAGCAGATGATGGCATGTAAAGAGGGATTGGTTAGTATACTTTTTCCACTGTCACAATCAAATCACACAATGATTCACTGAATTCTAAGAGGTTCTAATAAAGCATCTAAATCATGCTGTCTCTTTCCTTATATACTGATTTCCTGTCCTTTAATGCACATGCCCAGTATTCTCATGCCCTGGGGACACCTCACTAGTTGTTGTTTTGTTCTGTGATATACTAGAATTAAATCAAGTTGTTACATTTTTTTAATCTTAAAATTTTTATTACTATTAACAGCTTGTGAAAACATTTCCCAAAATTTATTTTTAGTTTACAATAATGTCTCCCAGTAAATATTTCACTATAAGCAACAGTTTATAAATGTTAAAATTCTCTAAGAAATTATATTAAAACTTACAGTATTTTGCAAGTTTATTATGAAACTAGAGGCCCAATGCACAAAATTTGTGCAATGGTAGGCCTACCTTTCCCTGGCTGCCAGCTTCTTGGTCCTGGCTTCACGGCCTCACTCCCCAGCCGCCCCTGCACCTGCCTTGGCCTGGTGCTGCCCGTGTCCACTACCACATACACCCGGTTCCCCAGTTCCCCCTGATCAATCGCCCCACAGAGGGTGACCTGAGCTTCACTCTTTGGGGCAATCATGGAGCCCCCTGATTGATTGCCCTACCAGCCAGTGGTCTGGGCCTCCCTCTGTAGGGTGATCATGGGGTGATGGCCTGGCCCCCCTGACCAATTGCATCGCACCTGCCCTGGCTGGCCTGGCACCAGTACATGTCATAGTGTGGTCATCTGGATGGTCATTTTGATGTTCGGCCGTTCAGTCTGCCGCAACCTTTGGAGCAGAGTTCAGGATCTAAAGGAGGGGCTGAGGCACAAATGAAAATACTATACAAGAAATATGAATTTAGAAGGCATGGGGGCCAGGTGGAAACCTCTCTCTAGGAGAGGCACGCCAGCTTCTAGCCTGTCTGCTTTTTATTTACTTGAATACACATTTGCCCTTTAGCAATTCATGCAGGTATATCAAAGGTAAAGTTTGGTAAACAGTAAAAGGATTATCAGGTTAGGGAATTGCCTTCAACCATTGAGCCCACAGCAGGGCAATATTATGCTGATTTTTAGCCCTGCTGAATATCAAAGTCCATTGGCCTTCCAATGGGTCTTTTTGCATCAATATGCTAACTACTGTTGGTTTTAGTCTCTGGCATAGTCGATTTGCATATAATGCTTTTATTATTATAGATGAGCTTTTCTTGGGTGGTGTGTGGTGGCAATGCCTGATCTAATGCTGTGTCTACTCAGGAATGGTGTCCTTTTCATTTTCTAGAGGGTCATTGTAACCCTTACTATCTATCTAAGTATTTATCTTTGTTATGCTAAATTTATTACTGATCTCTTTCAAGAATTCATTAAGTTGTAGGATATTTCTTCCACCTGAAGCCAAAGCATTGCTATCTTATTTGGCAGCAAAATTTTATATCCAATTACAGTTTTGAATATTGTGAACTTGTTACCCTCTTTATAGACCTGGGTTATAGACTCCATTTTTGTAATGGACCCAGAATTTGTACTCTTCTTAGTACCCCAAGGATCCACAGATGTGCAGAAGCCCTTAAATCACAGCTACATGTTTCATGTCACTATGGCCCAACTTGTTCCAGCTTAAACAGCATTTTTTTATTTTTTTCCAATTTGTGAATCTAGCCCCAAGTCCCATGCATTATTATCCAGAATAAGAGTAAGTCATCACACTTGCCTAAAAGGTCCTATATGACTACCCTTCATTTCTTCCAGTGCTCCTTTTTACACATTATACTGTAGCTAACCTGGCTTCTTTGAGTACCCTGGGCATGCTCACACAGTTGTCTACTTGGCTCATTGCCTCACATATACCCTTCAGCTCTTTGCTCAACTCTTAACTCCTAAGTGGGAAATTCTCTAATTTACTTAAAAGTGCAAACTACCACCTCCACTAGTCACTTACTATTCCCTTATTCTATTAATTTTTTCTATAGCACTTATCTGACATACTGTATTTTGGGGTTTTTTTATGTCTTACTTCCACTGTCATTTCCAATTTTTTTTCATTTATGTTCATAGCACAAAGAATTATGATGGACCCATAGTAAACTGGTGACTGGTAAATGTATTGAATTGATGAACCATACTTTTCATGAGGAATTCATTTGAGGAATTAGTAACAGAAAAACTCATCTTCTTAAAAATTGCATTTATTTTATTTTCAATTTAAATTTTTAAAAGTCTCCTTCAATAGATTTATAGGAGAATTTATTTTATACAAGTATTGTTGATCTGATTATTTGCATTTTGTGATTCTTGGGTGCTTTTCTTCTTAGGTTTAGGCATTTTAGAACCCGTGGGACATATAGATTTTTACCCAAATGGAGGAGAAAAGCAGCCTGGCTGTCCTACAACAATATTTGGAGGTATATGAATAGTATTTTTACATGAATTACATATGATTCAAAATGATGAAAGAAAATCAGTATTTTTTTTCTCCTCTTAAACTGTGGGGCAAAATTTTGATCACTATTGCCATGAATTGGGAGTTATTGGTGAAAAATGGTTAAGTTTTATCCTTCTTAGTTTGTAAAGTTTACCAGTAGATATACTATATGGTCATGGATGAGAACTAGTACACTATGGTTTTAGCAGTTTTAGTTCTTAATTTTAACATTAGGAAAATTTTTAAGTCATTGAAGGTGCACATGTAGCTAACCAAGTATCATATACCACAAGTCTGGCCTCACAATTTAATCTTTCCTGTCACCAATAAACACAATCTTTCCTGTGTTTATTGTATAAACACATATTTATAAATTCTTGCACTTTGTTGTTTTGTACATAAATAGCTTAGAAACTTCTTCATGTATGGGATTGGGCTAACTTCAAAGCCTTAGAGAGTAATGCTCTGAGTTCTACAGTGATTAGGAACACATTGCTAGATGCCACTGCAGCAACAGAAGTTTTCTCAAAGGGATAAGGACATGAGAAGTTGGCAAAGGAAAAGGGACATGATAAAGTTTTTAAAATAATCCTCACCTGAGAATATATTTTTCCAGAGAGAAGAAGTGAGAAAGAGAAAGAGAGAGAGAGAGAGAGAGAGAGAGAGAGAGAGAGAGAGAGAGAGAGGGAGAGAGAGAGAGGTGAGAGAGAAACATTGATTGGTTGCCTCCAAAATGTGAGTGGGTCTTGAACCAGCAACCTTTTGGTGTACAGGACGATGCTCCAACCAACTCAGCCACCTGGCCAGAATGGGACATGATAAAGCTTTAGTATTTCATAGTCATATTTGACATTGAGTAGAAATGTTAACAGTGTGGGGTTAGAAAAGAGATGTATATACCAGTTATTAAGTATGACTAGAGGCCCATTGCAGGAAGATTCCTGCAAGAATAGGGCTTCCTGCGGCCAGAGCAAAGCAGAAAAGGGAGTGAAACCCGCCAAGGCAGGCTTCACTCCCACCTCCACCACCCCGCTTGCTTCTCCACAGCTTCCCTCCCTTCTGCAGCTCTTGGGTTCCTTCCATGTTGTCTTCAGTCTTCGCTCAGTGCCTGCATATGCAAATTAACTGCCATATTTGTTGGGTTAATTTGCCTACTCGTCTGATTGGCTGGTGGGCATAGTGGAGTGACACCAATTTGCATGTTTCTCTTTTATTAGTGTAGATAGCACCATGTTTGAGTTTGTTAAATTATTGAAATTAAAAAATTGCTGCTAATGATTCAGAAAATTTCTTATAAATATGATGTAAAGGGAATATTAAACTTAAGTTTTAATTTGTATGACTTATTTAGTTGCTCACAATACACTGCATTGTAGTCAACACTTTAATATTCATGAAACAGTATTGAGTAGAACTTAATTTTTAATTTTTCTTCAATTTTCTTGAACTCAGTCTAATGCATTTACAATTCTTTTGCTTGATTTTTAACACTTAAGGAATACAATTTTTTAAATGTGACCACCAGAGAGCAATCCACTTGTACATGGCAGCTTTGGAAACAAACTGCAATTTTATTTCATTTCCTTGTCATTCATACGAAGATTACAAGGCTGGTTCATGTATGGATTGTGACAACTTTAAAAAGAAATCATGTCCTAGGTTAGGTAAGAGAGATTATTATAATTACTATAATTCTTTTTGGGAAATGTATAGCATAATTGTATTAGTATTTTGCTGCTTCAAGCTTTCCTATTTATTTGTATGTCAACATTTTATGGAAAAATTATCTGTGTAGTAACCAGAAAAAAATAGTTCACTTTTTAGTAAATATTTTTAATATGTGTAGTGAGGGGAACTTGATCAAATGCCTTTCTATTTTCAATAGAGTGTAAATATTTGGTGGCTTCATGATGACCCATGTTTTTTATATTCAAAAGGACTCATTCTCTATTTGTCATCCATCTACTAGTATATTTCCACTAAAGAAAGAGCCTGGTGCATTCTTAGTGGCACTAAGGTTTTTTTTTGCTTTTTTTTTTAGTGTTAGGAGCAATTGAAGAGGTGTGAATCATAATCATAGTTAGCTTTTCATTTGCTATTAGCAAGTAGACATGACTCATACATGGTTCACACCTTCTGAAGTGATAAAGCTTGGTAAGAGCATTTAAGTGTTGCCACTTCTGAGAACTAACGCCTGCTGATGGGAAATTTGGTGAAAAAAAGATTCCACATAAAAATAGAATGTTAGAGCTGGAAAGAATCTCAAAGTCTGTTTGGTCAGAGATTCTAAAGAGAATAGCAAAACCCAAGCATGTCATGAGCATGTAAACATCTGATCAGTGTCATGACAAGGTCTGCCAGGTATGTTTCCAAAGCCAAAGGCCTCAATTGAATGGGAAGCTATTACAAAGGCTGAACTGAACAGCCTCCCACAATTTTCTTTAGCAGGAGGTTTGCGCTAAGGTACTGAGAATTGCTATGGAGGGGTAGGAAATAAGCAAGTTTTGCCAGTTTTATTTTCTCATAGTCAGTCCACAAGACAATTTGTAGAATTAGTTTTCTTCATACCTTATTTTGGGGGTTGCTTTTCTGGTCCCATTGCTTTCCCATATAAATAAGAAGCCTCCTGTGAACATATGGATTGCTTCAGGTTACAAGTGAGAACTAGCAATAAACCTCTGAATTCCCAGTTCAGTATCCTTTCTACTATATTCAAATCTCAAATTTAGAGGTAGCAATGTGGAAACAGATAAATACATGAAGTGAGAAGCATTTTAATATGTACCTATTTGTATAATACATGTTCCTTATAATGTATGTATCTAAAATATATATCACTTACATAATATATAGTGCATATCAATGCTACCTATACTATATATTATATATAATGTATACATAGGCATACCATATTTATATGAATGTATATGTAGAAGTATTGGGGGCAGTACTCATAGAGCTAAATTTAGTGTTAAAGTTTTATCTAATTGATTTATTCTGATGACTTTATTAAAAAGAGTTACAGGTACGATTCTGAACTTGTAATACAATAATGAAAATGTGTACAAATGGACTGTAGACATATGGAGTACATTAAGTTATGATAAGATTTCCAGGGAATGGATTTATTTGTAAATATTCAACTTAAGACTTATTATTGTAATTAAAATATGTGAAATTATTTGAAAAGTTTTGTTATAAAAATCCATGAATAATAATAGCAACAACAACAATAATAATAATAATAATAATAATAATAATAAATAATAATATACATTGATGCTTTAGTTTCTTTAGGAAATTGAAGTTTTTACAAGCTATTTGATGGAAGTCCAATTTCTAATGTTCTATTTCTCAAATATCAGGTCATCAAGCTGAGCTATGGAAAGATGTTTTAGAAGAAAGAATGAAAAGATCTCTTAGGACAACTGTGTTTTTGGATACTACTGGCATAAATCCATTCTGTAGTAAGTAAAAAATCTTTTTTAATGTATTTTTTATTTCAGAGAGGAAAGGAGAAGGAAGAGAGAAATATAAACGTCAATGATGCGAGAGAATCATCGATCGGTTGCCTCCTGCATGCTCCCCACTGGGGGTTGAGCCCATAACCTGGGCATGTGCAAGTAAATAATAATTTTCCCAACATATTTATAATTATACAAGAGGAAAAATTTGAAGAACAAGAGAGAATCTTTTAGAAATGTATTACATAATGAATTTATAAGGTGATAAGGAAGCAAAATTATTCTGTTTAGAGATGAAAAGCTTGAAGTGGTTTATAAATAAAAGTTTCTAGTCACAGTCATTGACTTTGGTTATTGAGGGATAAATATTTAAAATAGATTCTCATATTTAAACATATGTTTAGGTCAGTTGTTGTACATGTTTTGTAGTCACAGTTGCTATTCATTATAAGATATTATAATTCTTTAAACATTAGTGATGTCTTCTATCACCATTTTTTAACTTAAATTGTTATCAAGTTAAATTTAGATTTACATATAGATATAAGAAATAATACAGAGACCCTGTGTACACTTTATCCAGTTTTCTTCAATGGTAAAATTTCATAACACTGTAAAATATAATATCACTGCCAAGATACTGACATTGATACAATCCATATATCTTACTTATATTTCTGCAAAGAATATGCATGTGTGTGTGTGTGTGTGTGTGTGTGTGTGTGTTTAGCTCTGCACAATTTAATCACACATATAGAGTTATGTATTTACAACCATACTAAAGATATGAAACAGTTTTATCACTAGTATTCCTTGGGTGGCAGTTTTATAACCACATACAACACCTTCCTTCCAATCAGCTGTTCCTAACCCCTATTATCCATTAATAAATTCCTAATATTATATTTTGAAAATGTTACAAAAAGGGAATAATTTAGTATGTGACCTTCTAATTGACCTTTTCCCCATACTCAGCATAATTCTCTGGAGGTTCATCCACGTTTTAGTATGTATGAATAATTCATTTGTTTTTATTGCTGAGTGGTATTCCATGGCATGTGTGTACTATAGTTTGTTTAATCATTCATCTGTTGAAGAATATTAGGTTTTGGCTATTAATATAGCTGCTGTAAGTATTTCTGTATAAGTTTTTGTGTGAATTTAAATTTTTATTTATCCTAAATAATAAAAGCCTAATATGCTCTAAGTGTCTGGTCGACCAGTCGGTTGTTCAATCAATCAAAGCATAATATGCTAATGATATGCTAAGACTGCTCAACAAGTTGCTATGATGTGCACTGAACACCAGGGAGCAGATGTTCTGATTGGTAGGTTAGCTTGCTGCTGGGGTCCAGCTGATGGGAACTGAGCAAGATGGGCCTGACACGCCCCCCTCCCACAGTCCCTCCTTGGCTGGCCAACCTCCCGAGTCCCTCCCCAGCCTAATCATGCACCAGTGGGGTCCCTTGGCCTGGCCGGCACCCTTTTGCAATCCAGAACCCCTCGGGGGATGTCAGAGAGCCTGTTTTGGCCTGATCCTGCAGGCCAGGCTGAGGCACACCACTGGTGCACAAATTTGTGCACTAGGCCTCTAGTCTCTTATAAAAGTCCAGGAATGCAATTGCTGGCTGGGGTCAGAAGCTAATTGCAGATTTAACTTTGTGAGAAATTTACAGTGTTTTTCAGAGTGGCAGTACCATTTTACATTCCTCTCAGCAAGTGATTCAATTCCTCTGATTTCTTACTAATGTTTGGTATTACCATAATTTCAAAAATTGTATTCATTCTGATAAGCAAATGATGATACCTTAGTGCAGTTTTTATTTTTTGTTGCCCTGACAATTGAGTATATTTTCTATATATTCTCTTCAGTGTAATGAGTGTTTGTGTCTTTTGCCCATTTTTCCAATTGGATTTTTCAAACTGTTGAGCTTTCAGGGCTCTTAATATATTTTTGATAGTATCCTTTGATGGATAATTGGTTTGCAAATATTTTCTCCCTGTCTGTAACTTGACTGTCTTTTTATCTTCTTCACAAGGGGTTTTGCAAAGTCAAAAGTATTTACTGTTGATGAGATTTAATTTATCATTTTTTCCATTAATGGAACAAGCTTTTGATGTCAAACTTAGCCCTAGGTCCTGAAGATTTTCTTAAAAAGTTTTATGTATTATATCTAAGTCTGTAATACATTTTAGTTTAAATTTTGTATAATATTTGAGATTCATATTAAAGTTAACTTTTTTTTTTTTTTTTTTTTTGCCTAAGGATGCACCTTTTTATTAGGCACCATTTGTTGAAAAGGCTATCCTTACTTTATTGAACTGCTTTTGCACCTTTATAAAGAATAAATTAAGCATATTTGCTTAAGTCTATGTCTACTGGGTCAATATTATGTTCTCTATTCTGTTGCATTGATTTATATGTCTAGACCTCACTGTATTAATTACTAGAGCTATGTAGTAAGCCTTATCATCAGGTAGAATTATCATTTATTATTTATTTGTTTTTGTGCTGATTATTTTAAATATTCTAAAGTATGTGCCTTTTAATATATATTTTGTGTAGAAAAAATGTGACTGGGATTTTGGTAGGGATTACATAGACCAATTTGGATAAGATTGACATCTTCATTATAAGTCTTTGGTTCATGAACATGTGATATATGTCCATTTACTATCAATCTTTGATTTATTTCATTAGCATTTTGTAATTTTCAGCATACAGATTCTCTGTAACTTGTTACATATATACCTAAATATTTCAATTTTTTAAGTGATGGTAAATGATATTTAAAATTTGATAACTTCATGTTCATCATTAAAATAAAAAAAAGAATGAATCTTTTTAAAAGAACTTTATTATTGACTAGAGGCCCAGTCCACAAAAATTGTCACTGGCGGGGGAGGGTCCCTCAGCCCTGCCTGTGCCCTCTCGCAGTCTGGGACCCCTCAGGGGATGACCACCTGCTGGCTTAGGCCCGCTCCCCAGGGGATCAGGCGTAAACTGGCAGTCAGGCATTCCTCTGGCAGTCCGGGGCCCTCGGGGCATGTCCACTTGCCAGCGGGGAGCAGGCCTAAGCTGCAGTTGGACATCCTTAGTGCTGCTGATGAGGCGGGAGAGACTCCCAACACCACTGCTGTACTGGCAGCCATCAGCCTGGCTTGTGGCTGAACAGAGCTCCCCATGTGGGAGTGCACTGACCACCAGGGGGCAGCTACTGAATTGAGCATCTGCCCCGGGTAGTCAGTGTGTGTCATAGTGACCAGTCATCCCCAGTGGTTCTGCTGTTAGGGTCAATTTGCATATTACCCTTTTATTTTATAGGATAGAGGCCTGGTGCATGGGTGGAGGCCAGGGGGATTGCCCTGAGGGGTGTTCTGGATCAGGGTGGGAGTCCCGCAGGGTTGTCTGGCCAGCCTGTGTGAGGGGCTGGGGGCTGTTTTCAGGCTGCCGACAGCCCCTTCAGGGTGGGGGGCCCTACTAGGGTGCCTGACCAGCCTGGGTGAGGGGCTGATGGCCGTTTTCAGGCTGGCCATGGCCCTGGGCTAGAAGCAGGTATCTAGGATTTATTTATCTCCTATAATTGAAACTTTGTAGCCTTGAGCGGAGCCCAGGTTACCCCTGGCATCAGAGGCTCCCAGCCCCTTCTTGTGGGGAGGCCATGCCAGGTGGAAGCAGGTATCTGGGATTTATATATCTTCTATAACTGAAAATTTGTAGCCTTGAGCGGAGCTCCAGGCCAGCAGGGCAGGGGGGAAGCTTAGCTTCCTCCATTGCTGGGGACAACTCATGCCTCCTGCTTCCTCCAGCTCTGTGGCCACTGTCAACTTAGTTTGGTTAATTTGCATATTTGCTCCTGATTGGCTGGCGCGTGTGGCTTGTGGGCATAGCAGAGGTATGGTCAATTTGCATGTTTCTCTTTTATTAGATTAGATTGAGGCCTGGTGTATGGGTGGGGGCCAGCTGGTTTGACCTGAAGGGTGTCCTGGATCAGGGTGGGGTCCTGCTGGGGTTCCTGGCCAGCCCGAGTGAGGGGCTGATGGCTGTTTGCAGGCTGGCCACAGCCCCTTCATGGAGGGGCCCTACTGGGGTGCCCTGCCAACCTGTGTGAGGGGCTGATGGCTGTTTGCAGGCTGGCCAGGGCCGCGGGCTGGTGGGCTGGAAAATAGGTATCTGGGATTTATTTATCTTCTATAATTTAATCTTTGTAACCTTGAGTGGAGCTCAGGGTCGGCAGGGCAAGAGGGATGCTTGGCTTCCTCCATTTCCAGGGGCAACCCAAGCCTCCTGCTTGCTCCAGGCGGCTCTGTGGCTGCCACCATCTTATTTGGGTTAATTTGCATATCTGCTCCTGATTGGCTTGTGCGTGTAGCCGAGGTAAGGTCAATTTGCATGTTTCTCTTTTATTAGATTAGTTAGTATTACATACAGTATATCACCTTTATACCCTCTTTGACCTCCTCTAGTTTCCCCCCCTTCGCAGGGATAGAGGCGAAGTTTTCTTACTCATGTGTATTTGTAAATAGTGGGATAGTTGCCTAATAATGTCCTCATTATTTGAGTCTCTCAGACCTTCCTTCTCCACCCTCTTGAGAGTATCACTATCTGAAGCTATAATGCTTTGATCTCGAAATTGGGCAGGATCAGGACTAAAAGAAGCCTGTGCTTAGAAGAGCCCAGAGCTCTCTCCTGAGCATTTGTGTTTGGATTGTGGTGTGGTGTACCACTAGGTCTGAGCTGCTGTTCTAAGCAGATGGTTTTTACTGTCCACCTGCTCTTTGCTATTTAATGAGTAGATTAGAAAAGGAGTTGGGACTCCTGTGTGTTCATGTGCTCTCTCCCTCTGAGTAGCACACAATCTTGCAGCATTTGCACAGCTGGCATTGATCGGATAGCAGTGAGATGCCTTGTCTTGATGATCCTTACTGGGTTGTCATTAGAGGAATCATAATTAAAATAACCAGTATAATTGTTGCTTGGAAAGAGTTGGAGGTACAGCAAAAATAAATAAAAGAAAAACCTACACCCATGCTACATCCAGACATGCTAAAAGTGGTTTAATTTTCTAAAGTGTTTGCCAGATGCTGAGGACATGGTGTGGGAGAAAGCTCTCCTGTGTAGGGACATGTTAAACTGTTAGAGAGCAGCCTTTGGAAAACCCCTATTTGGTCCTGCTTTCTGACCTATCTCTGCCTCTTCAGGGTAATCTTGTGACACAAGTGATAGCATTTAAAAGCTTTAGCCTTTTAACTCCTTCTCCTTCCTCTGCTGTGAGCCTGAGCTGTCTTCTATGCACTCCGCCTTGTCCACTGTGTGGTCTCTGTGTTCTTTGTTAGTTGGATGCAATAGCAACTTCTCTGTGCATTCCATCTTTCAAGTTGTGTAAAGTTCACTTTTTTCTCAGAGGATGTATGTGGGAGAGGCAGCATGATTATATTTTAATGTCGAAAATGTGACATCTGGATATAAAATGAAAATAAATATTAAATTAAATGGAAGCGACTGAAAAAAAATGAAAAACAGCTGGGTAGCAATATTCATATCTGACAAAATACTCTTCAATGTGAAGGCCATAACAAATGATAATGAAGACCACTTCATAATACTAAAGGGATTGATACAACATTTCCATTTACCCAGAAGTTTTTTTTTCTATCCCTTCACTTTCATTCTGTGTGAGTCCTAATGCTCTAAGGTGGGTATCTTGTAGACGGCATATATGTTGATCATGTTTTCTTATCCAATTAGCTACTCTATGTTGATAGAGCATTTAAGGCATTTAAATTTAAGATTCTTATTGATAGGTACTTATTTGTTGCAATTCTTACTCTTTATGTCTGTGTTCTTTTTTTCTATATTTCTTCTTTTTACACCAGTCCCTTTAGCATTTCTTGTAGTGCTGGTTTTGTGATAATAAATTCCTTTAGCCTCTTTTTTTTGTCTGAGAAGCTCTTTATTTCACCTTCAATTTGGACTGATAGCCTTGCTGGATAGAGTAGTATTGGGTTTAGTCCCTTGGTTTTCATTACCTTGTATACTCCATGCCATTCCCTTCTGGCATGAAGTGTTTCTATTGAGAATTCACCTGACAGTCTAATGGGAGCTCCCTTGAAGGTAACTTTCTGTCCATGTCTTTCAGCCTTTAAGATTCTTTTTTTGTCTTTAATGTTTGCCACTTTAATTATTATGTGCATAGGTGTGGGTCTTTTGGGACTCATCTTAGCTGGAACTCTCTGTGTTTCCTGAACTTGAATGATTTTTTTCCTTCACTAGTTTAAGGAAATTTTATGCCATAATTTCTCCAAACAGGTTCTCTACTACTTGCTTGGAGTCTTCTCCTTGTGGCACTCCTATAATGTGAATGTTGTCAGATTTCATATCATCCCAAAGCTCTCTTAAACTCTCCTCTTGCTTTTTAATGTTTTTCATTCCAATTGCTGCTCTGAATGGGTGTTTTTTTCCTACCTTGTCTTCTAATTCACTGATTCAGTCCTCAGCTTCTTCTAGTCTACTGTTGAATCCTTCCAAGATGCTCTTTACTTAAGCTATGTCATTCCTCATTTCCAATTGATTCTTATTTATTCTTTTACCTGCTCTTTTCATGTTGGTGTATCTCTCATTAAGTACCTTAATATTCTCATTATTTTTCTTATCATTCTCATTAATTTGCTTGTAGTTCTCACTTTATTGTTTGAGCATCCTTATTATCATTTCTCTGAATTCTTTATATATATATATATATATATATATATATTTTTATTAGTTAAGGTATTACAAATGTATCCTCAACCCCCCCATTAACCCCAAACCTTCCTCCCCCCCCCCGCCCCACACACTCATGATCCCATCCCTCTGTTGTCCATGTCCATTGGTTTGGTTTATATACATGTATACAAGTCCTTCGGTTGATCTCTTCCCCTTACCCCTGCCCTCCCCTACTTTCCTTCTGGGGATTGATAGCCTCATCGCTGTTTCTCAGTCTTTGGATCTGTCCCTTTTCATCAGTCTATGTTGTTCTCTATAATCCACAAATGAGTGAGATCATGTGGTATTTATCTTTCTCTGACTGGCTTATTCCACTTAGCATAATGCTCTCCAGTTCCATCCACGCTGTTGCAAAAGGCAAGAGTTCCTTTTTTTTTTTTTTTTTTTTTTTTACCACAGCATAGTATTCCATTGTGTAGATGTACCACAGTTTTCTAATCCACTCATCTGGTGATGGGCACTTAGGCTGTTTCCAAATCTTAGCTATGGTGAATTGTGCTGCTATGAACATAGGGGTGCATATATCCTTTCTGATTGGCGTTTCTGGTTTCTTGGGATATATTCCTAGTAGTGGGATCACTGGGTCAAATGGGAGTTCCATTTTTAGTTTTTTGAGGTAGCTCCATACTGTTCTCCACAGTGGCTGCACCAGTCTGCATTCCCACCAGCAGTGCAGAAGTGTTCCTTTTTCTCCACATCCTCTCCAACACTTGTTGTTTGTTGATTTGTTGATGATAGCCATTCTGACAGGTGTGAGATGATAATGCATTGTCGTTTTGATTTGCATCTCTTGTATAATTAGTGACTTTGAGCATGTTTTCATATGTCTTTCGGCCTTCTGTATGTCCTCTTTCTAAAAGTGTCTATCTAGGTCCGTTGCCCATTTTTTTTATTGGATTGTTTATCTTCCTTTTGTTAAGTTTCATGAGATCCCTATAAATGTTGGAAATTAAACCCTTATCCGCGGTATCATTGGCAAATATGTTCTCCCATGTAGGGGGTCTTCTTGTTGTTTTGTTGATGGTTTCCTTTGCTGTGCAAAAGCTTTTTATTTTGATGTAGTCCCATTTGTTTATTTTCTCTTTAGTTTCCATTGCCCTAGGAGCATTATCAGAGAAGAAATTCCTTCGGCATATGTTTGCAATTTTGCTGCCTGTGGATTCCTCTAGTATTTTTATGGTTTCCCATCTTACGTTTAAGTCTTTTATCCATTTTGAGTTTATTTTTGTGTATGGTGTGAGTTGGTGGTCTAATTTCATCTTTTTGCATGTATCTGTCCAGTTTTCCCAACACCATTTATTGAAGAGACTGTCTTGACTCCATTGTATGCTCTTGCCTCCTTTGTCGAATATTAATTGGGCATAGTGGTTTGGGTCGATTTCTGGGGTCTCTATTCTATTCCATTGATCTATATGTCTGTTCTTGTGCCAGTACCAAGCTGTTTTAAGAACAGTGGCTTTGTAATACAGTTTGAAATCTGGTATTGAGATCCCACCTACTTTGTTTTCTTTCTCAGGATTGCTGCAGCTATTTGGGGTCTTTTTTTATTCCAGATGAATTTATGGAACGTTTGTTCTAGATTTGTGAAGTATGCCGTTGGTAATTTAATGGGGATTGCATTGAATCTATAGATTGCTTTGGGTAGTATGGACATTTTGATGATGTTGATTCTACCAATCCATGAACACGGTATGTTCTTCCATCTGTTTATGTCTTCCTCTATCTCTTTTTTCAGTGTCCTGTAGTTTTTGGCATATAAGTCTTTTGCCTCCTTAGTTAAGTTTATTCCTAGGTAGCTTAATTTTTTTGGTGCAATGGTAAATGGGATTGCTTCTGTAGTTTCACTTTCTGTAAGTTCACTATTGGTGTAAAGAAATGCCAAGGATTTCTTAGCATTAATTTTGTATCCTGCTACATTGCCAAATTCATTTATTAAGTCTAATAATTTTTAGATGGAGTCTTTAGGGTTCTCTATGTACAGTATCATGTCATCTGCAAATAAGGACAGTTTTACTTCTTCTTTTCCAATCTGGATGCCTTTTATTTCTTCTTCTTGTCTGATCGCAATGCCTAGTACTTCCAGTACTATGTTGAACAGGAGTGGTGAGAGCGGGCATCCCTGTCTTGTTCCTGTTTTTAGGGGGAATGGTTTTAGTTTTTGCCCATTGATTATGATGTTGGCTGTGGGTTTGTCATATATGGCTTTTATTATGTTGAGGTATGATCCCTCAATTCCTATCTTGCTGAGAGTTTTTATCAAGAAAGGGTGTTGGATTTTGTCAAATGCTTTTTCTGCATCAATTGATATGACTATGTAGTTTTTTTCTCTCAATTTATTTATGTGATGTATCACATTCATTGATTTGTGGAGATTGTACCATCCTTGCATCCCTGGGATAAATCCTACTTGGTCATGTACTGCTGGATCCGATTTGCTAGGATTTTGTTGAGGATTTTGGCATCTATGTTCATGAGGGATATTGGCCTATAATTCTCTTTCATTGTATTGTCTTTATCTGGTTTTGGTATTAGGGTGATGTTGGCTTCATAGAATGAGCTGGGAAGTGTTCCTTCCTCTTGGATCTTTTGACATAGTCTGAGGAGGATAGGTTTTAGGTCTTCCTTGAATGTTTGGTAAAACTCCTTTGTGAAGCCATCTGGCCCCGGGCTTTTGTTTGCTGGAAGCTTTCTGATTACTGCTTCGATTTCCTCCATAGTTATTGGCCTGTTAAGATTTTTAGATTCTTCCTGATTAAGTTTTGGAAGGTTGTATTTTTCTAGGAATATGTCCATTTCCTCCAGATTGTGTAGTGTGTTGGAGTAGAGTTCTTCATAGTATTTTCTAACAATCTTTTGTATTTCTATGGGGTCTGTTGTTATTTCTCCTCTTTCATTTCTGATTTTGTTTATTTGGGTCCTCTCTCTTTGTTTCCTGGTGAGCCTGGCTAGAGGTGTATCAATCTTGTTTATTCTTTCAAAGAACCAGGTCTTGGTTTTGTTGATCTTATGTATTGTTTTTTTGGTCTCTATGTTGTTTATCTCCGCTCTGATCTTTGTCATTTCCTTCCTTCTGCTTACTGTGGGCTTTTTTTTGTTGCTCTCTTTCTAACTCTTCGAGTTGTAGAGTTACGTCATTTATTCTCATTGTTTCTTGTTTCTTGCAGTAGGCTTGTAGAGCTATGAACTTCCCTCTCAAGACTGCTTTTGCTGTGTCCCATAGGTTTTGGATTGCTGTGTTTTCATTGTCGTTTGTTGCCATGATGTTTTTTATTTCTTCTTTGATCTCACTGGTAACCCAGTCATTGT
This sequence comes from Myotis daubentonii, assembly GCF_963259705.1. NCBI lineage: Eukaryota > Metazoa > Chordata > Mammalia > Chiroptera > Vespertilionidae > Myotis > Myotis daubentonii. The sequence goes on along the minus strand of NC_081842.1, from coordinate 101,918,829 downwards.
TTAATAGCATGCTATTTAGTCTCCATGTGTTTGATTTTTCTGGATTGTTTTTGTTGTAGTTGATTTCCAGTTTTATGCCTTTGTGGTCTGAGAAGATGCTTGATATGATTTCAGTTTTCTTGAATTTGAAGAGACTTTGTCTGTGACCCAATAGATGGTCTATCTTTGAAGATGACAAATGTGCACTTGAGGAGAATGTATATTCTGAGGCTTTGGGGTGAAATGTTCTGAAGATGTCAATTAATTCCATCTGATCTAGTGAGTCATTTAGGATTGATGTTTCCTTGCTGAGTTTCTGTTTAGAGGATTTGTCCAGTGGTGATAATGGGGTGTTAAGGTCCCCTACTATGATTGTATTGCTGTCAATCTCTCCCTTGATCTCCTCCAGAAGATTTCTTACGTATTTGGGTGCTCCTATATTGGGTGCATATATATTTACCAGAGTTATTTCTTCTTGTTGGACTGCTCCCTTTTGTATTATGAAGTGGCCTTCTTTATCTCTTTTTATGTCCTTCACTTTGAGATCTAATTTGTCAGATATAAGTATTGCTACCCTGGCTTTTTTTTTTCACTTCCATTGGCCTGAAAAACCTTTTTCCATCCCTTCACCATCAATCTGTGTGTGTCTTTTTTTCTGAGGTGGGTTTCCTGTAGACAGCAGATATATGGGTCATGTTTTCTTATCCACTCAGTTACCCTATGCCTTTTGACTGGGGCATTTAATCCATTTACATTTAAAGTTATTATTGATAGAAACTTGTTAGTCGCCATTTTTGTTCTTTACTGCTGCATTCCTTCTTTGTTCCTATTTTTTCCATTTACAGCAGACCCTTTAGCATTTCTTGCATTGCTGGTTTGGTTGTAATAAACTCCCATAGACCATTTTTGTCTGTGAAGCTCCTGATTTGACCCTCAATTTTGATTGATAGCCTCGCTGGGTACAGTATTCTTGGATTCAGACCCTTCCTTTGCATGACTTTGTATATTTCATTCCATTCCCTTCTTGCCTGATGTGTTTCTGTTGAGAAATCGGTTGCTAGTCTGATGGGGGATCCTTTGTAGGTAACTTTCTGTCTCTCTCTGGCTGCTTTTAAGATTCTTGCTTTGTCGTTGGTGGTTGCCAATTTAATTATTATGTGCCTTGGCGTTGGTCTTTTCGGGTTCATTTTGTCTGTGAGCTTCTTGGATTTGTGTGAGTTTTTTCTTCCCTATATCAGGGAAATTTTCTGTTACTATTTTTTTAAACAGATTTTCTATTCCTTGCTCCGTCTCCTCTCCTTCTGACACCCCTATTATTCGGATGTTGTTTCGTTTAGTGTTGTCCCAGAGTTCTCTTAGGCTCTCCTCATGCTTTTTAATTTTTTTTTTCTAGAAGCAGTTCTGTTTGGGTGTTTTTTCCTACCTTGTCTTCTAGCTCGCTGATGCGGTCCTCTGCTTCTTCTAGTCTACTGCGGATGCTTTCTATTGAGTTCTTTATAGCAGTGATGTCATTTTTCATTTCTTCTTGGTTTTTCTTCATTTCCTCTTGGTTCCTACACATATTGTTGAATTTGTCTTCCATTCTTTTCATCCACCTTATGGCCATTTCTCTGAATTCTTTCTCTGACAGGTTGCTTGCCTCCATTGCCTCCATTTCGTTTACTTCCTTTTCTGATGATGCCTGTTTTTCTTTCATATGTGGGTTGGTTCTTTGTTTCACCATGGTCGCTCTTCTCCAGGTTTTGGTTATGTAGTTCTCTCTCTACTTTCTGTGAGAAGAAGCAGTGCACATCTGAGTTCACACAGTCACGCTGCTTGAGATCCCTTGTTACCACGTTAGAAGCTGATCTCTGGATGCCGGTAACAGCCACTCAAAATGGCGCAGTCTCCGCTGCTGCGCTGGCGCACCGGGAGAGGTTTCAGCTGCAGTCTCCAACTGTCCTTTTTTTCCCTGGAGTTCTCTGTCTTTCTGGGCTGCAGACTGTCTCGCAGCTGAATATCCTCTGCCTATTTGGCTGTATGTTACCCGTTTCAGCTGCTCACCCTTATCTGCTCCAGGACAGAGCACAGGACACGTCTGTTTATACCTCCACCATTTTCCCTCCGTCTCTGAATTCTTTATATGACAAATTGCTTGCCTCCATTTCATTTAGTTCCTTTTATGGAGATTCCTCCTTTTCTTTCATTTGGGGGTTCTTTGTCTCCTGTTTTTTGCTGTCCCTTTGTATTTGTTTCTATGTATTAGATGAAACTGCTATGCCTTCCAGATTTTGTGGGGTGGTCTTAAGTCATAAGTGGTCTGTTGGACCCACTATTGCATTCTCTTAGATCTTCTGAGCTGGATGCTCTAGGAAAGCCCCTTACTTTAGTCATTTGGGTTCTCCTATTGTATCTGGGTATTGAATGTTATTGTCCCATTTGTGGATGGAATCTCCTCTCAGGCTGGTTGACTATGTGGCTCACACCCTATCATGTTGTGTGAGCTGCTGTAGAGATGCTGACCAAACAGAACAAAATACAACAAAACAAAACATGAAACAGAAGAAACAAAACAAAATTGTACACAAGACTCCTACAGCACCAACAAAAGCAACCACAAGAGAAGAGAGAACTATCAAAGAGGAAAGAGAGCAAGAATGGTAGGAAAAAAAGGAAGAAAAAATACTAGGAGAAAACAAAACAAAATAAGCAAACAATAAAAGCACAAACAAAAAACAACAAAGGGGGTTTGAATATATAAATATGGAGCTGAAATAAAGAAAATAAGAATGAAGAGTTAGAGGAATAGGGGAAGGAAAACGTTTTAAAATAAAGGAGGGAGAAAATAAATAAAAAACAAGAAAAAGGTTTGAAAAAGATAATAGAGGAGAAAGCAGATAGACCTAAAGGAAGAAAAAAAAAAAGACAAGAAAGCAGGAGAAAAAGAAAAGAGAAACAAAATGAGTAATGGAAAAAAGAAAAAAAAAGGGTAGGAAAAGGGCAGAAGAAAATTAGATATATGAACAAAATAATAGACTAGAATAAGAACAAATCAATAAAGCAGATAAATAAAGAAGATACACTTAAAAACTGAGAAAAAAGCAAAGAAATAAAAAATAAAAGAGAAGAAAAAAGGTAGGAAAAAAGATAAAAGAAAAGAATGGTAGAATAAAGAAAAGGAAAAGGTGAAGTGTCTCATTTCAGCCTACTTTAATGCCCCATGGAAGTTTGCTTTGGATCCTTCTGTTCATTCTGTCAGACAATTCTGGGCTTCCTCTTAGGTCAGTGGTTCTCAACCTTCTGGCCCTTTAAATACAGTTCCTCATGTTGTGACCCAACCATAAAATTATTTTCGTTGCTACTTCATAACTGTAGTGTTGCTACTGTTATGAATCGTAATGTAAATATCTGATATACAGGATGGTCTTAGGCGACCCCTGTGAAAGGGTTGTTCAACCACCAAAGGGGTCACGACCCACAGGTTGAGAACTGCTCTTAGGTACTTAGGTGCTAACCACTGTCTGACATTTTCTTTTGGCTTTCAGCAACCTGCTTGAAGCCCCAAGCAATCCACCGATCCACCCGCTTGTGTCTGTCTCCACAGGCCTTGGCTGCAAACAGGAGGGGATAATTTTCCCTCTAAAATAGGTGTTTTAGCAACATGATACCCAGGGCTGGGTCAGGAAACTTCCTCTGGTTCCTGGGCTCCACCCCTGCTTGCTTTTGCCTGCTAGCTGCTGTCAATCTTAATCACTCAAAAGCCTGTTTCTGAAAGGGCTTTAGGCAGGAGAGGTGCTGGTTAGCTTTCAGGGAATATGATGGGTGTGTTTCCTGACTCAGAGCTACTCCTCTGTAAGTGGCCCAAAATATTACTCTGTCCTTGGTTGGACAGAGATCCTTGTATTGAGACCAACAGGACTGGCTGGAAACCTGGAGCTTTTATCATTTTTCCCTTCCAGGGAAAATATCAGTCCAGTTCCCAGGATAGTGGGGCAGATGGCCCATCCCCCAATCCAGTCCCTTAGGGCTCCTTGACACTGTTCAACCCCATAAGCTTGACCTCTGCTTTTGTTTCCTCTGAAAAGCTCAAAATACAGGGCACCTGTGGGTGAGACAGGCTATAGCCCTAGGGAGTGGCTTTTTCCTTTAACTTGCCCTCTGGCTGCTGGGAGCAGCTAGCTTCCCTCAGAAAAAATGCCCGTTTTGGTTTGGGGGATGACTAAATGATCCTGGCTGCTGTTTTACCAAGTCTCCCTGCAATGCTTCCCATTCCAACCTCTCATTAAGCACCTTGAGTCCATGTTTCCCTCCTTGCACCAAAGTCTCAGGTGAGTAGTTGCAAATGAAAACTCCTAGGCTCTGGGTTTAGAGAAAAACAAAACAAAACAAAACAAAAAAAACAAAACTGCAGCTTTTTCTCCATCCAGCTCTTGTTTATAAGCTCCAGACTCTGCTGTGGCCGGCAGCCCTCCACCTTTCCTGGCTGGATGTTATGGAGGCTTCGGGTCTCAGCTCTGGTGCTCCGTGCCGTGGAGTCCAGCCTGGGCTCCAGGCCTCTATCTTCTGAGGGAACAGACTCTCCAGTAGCTGGGCGTTCCTTCTCACTCTTGGCCCACCAGCCTGATGCCGCTGGGAGCTGGGTCAGCTTCTCTTGAGACCTCGCCCTTCTTACCGGTCTCCGGGTGTTCTGTGTCCTTCCTTCATATACGTCTCCTTCTAAGCTGGATCTCAGTTGGTAATTCCAGGTGAAAGTTCTCCAATTTAGTTGTATTTCCCATTTGGCCCTGGTACAAGGTACATGACAGGTCTGCCTATTTGACCTCCATTTTTCTCAGAAACATAACTTACCTTACCATAGATGCATTATCTTTTTTGCAGTCAAATATTAGTTGAACAACACCTTTTAATGTTTCACTTTTTACCATTCTTGACTTTGTGTTGATATGGATAGAATGCAGTACAGATAACAGAAGGTAGAATCCGTGACCTTGTGGAAAGAACAACAAAATTTACCCAACTGATGGAAAGAGCTGAGTGAAGGCCAAAATGAAAAGAAATCCACTTCGAGGCACACCATCAGTAAACTTGAAAGTCAAAGATCAACACTAATAAAAGAGAAAAATGGTAATTGGTGTACGACGATACCCTTTTCATTGGCTAATCAGGGCTATATGCAAATTAACTGCCAACTATGATTGGCAGTTAACTGCCAACTAAGATTGGCAGTTAACTGCCAACAAGATGGTGGTTAATTTGCATATGTAGGCACAATGCAGGGAGGTGAAAGGGAAAGCAGGAAGAAACCCCCTGCCACTGACAGTGATCGGAAAACCAGGGGGGAGCTAAGAGCTGGGGGGCAGGGCAAAGGCGGCCCCAGGGCTGCCTTTGCCCTGCCCCCCAGCCATGATCGGAGAATCAGGTGCCTTTTCCGCCCTGGCCAGTGATAGCAGGAAGTAGGGGTGGAGCCAGCGATGGGAGCTGGGCACGGTCGAAGCTGGCAGTCCTGGGAGCTAGGGGTCCCTTGCCTGGGCCTAAAGCGGAGCCCACGATCGCGGGGCCGCTGCAGCTGCGGGTCCCCGCTGCCTGGGCCAGACGCCTAGGCCAGAGGCGTTAGGCCTGGGCAGGGGCGGAGCCTGCAACCACGGGGAGCTGGGGGTCCCCTGCCCAGGCCTGACACCTCTGCTGGAGGCCTCAGGCCTGGTCAAGGGGCCGATCCGGTGTTTGGTGATCGGAGGGTGATGAGGGTCAACTCCTCTGGCCGAGGCATCAGGCCTGGGCGGGGGGCTGAGCCGGGGATTGGGGGGATATGATGGTCCCCTTGCCCAGGCCTGAAGCCTGGGTCAGAGGCGTCAGGCTTGGGCCGGGGGTGGAGTAAGCGATCAGAGGGAGATGGGGGTCCCCTGCCCAGGCATGATTCCTGGGCCAGAGGCCTCAGGCCTGGGCGGGGGCCAGAGCCAGTGATCGGGGGGAGATGGGGGTCCCCTGTCCAAGCCTGACACCTCTGGCGGAGGCATCAGGCCTGGGCAAGGGGCCAATCCTGCAATTGGAGGGTGATGGGGGTCAACGCCTGAGGGCTCCCAGTATGTGAGAGGGGGCAGGCTGGGCTGAGAGACATTCCCCCCCCCCACACACACCCAGTGCACGAATTTCGTGCACCTGGCCCCTAGTAAAAAAATAATAATAATGTGACTGACTGAATCTTTTGTTTGTAACTTGTTTCCTGGGATCTTTCTGAATTCACTTATTATTTCTTGGAGATAATATAATATGTAAATTAGGCCAGGATGCCTTAAGAGTCATGACCAGCTCAGGAGGAGGGGCTGGGCATGGACCCGGAGCTAGAGACACAACACACAGGGCTGCTGGCCCAGCCCCAGCCCCAGCCCCAGTGGCGCGGCTGGGGCTGTTGCAGGCCCGGAGAGGAGACACACACAGGGGGCCTGCCAGCAGCAGTGCACCAGCAGTCCCACCTCTGCACATGAGCTACAGAGGAAACACCTTTTCTTACGCTCATTGGCTAAGCTCCCTGTACACCACTTGCAATGTTCTTGGTAACTTGGGTAATAAGAATCCAAGAAGGTGATCTAGAGTTTTTCCACCTCACTTCTGGAGGAAAAAATGAAGGTCCGCTGCTGGAGGGGCTAAGAAATGTGATATCCTGCCCTAGCTGGTTTTGCTCAGTGGATAGAGCCTTGGCCTGCAGACCGCAGGGTCTAGGTTCGATTTTGATCAAGGGCATGTACCTAGGTTGCAGGCTCCTCCCTGGCTGGGGCCCAGGTCAGGGCTCATGCAGGAGGCAACCAATCGAAGTGTGCCTCTCACATTAATGTTTCTCTCTGTCTTTTCCTCTCTCTTCCACGTTCTCTAAAAATCAATGGAAAAATATCCTCAGGTAAGGATAAAAAAAAGGAAAGAAAGAAATATCATATCCTATGAAAGAGACATCTTGAAAATGCCTAAAGAAAGTTGTTATTTTTTCATGGTGAAGAGACTGGAGTCCTTGTTGATGAAAACACTGTGGTGGCTGTGGTGGCCGGCAGTAGCAGCAGTAGTGGGGTGATGGAGGTGCCGCCTTCCCCTGATCAGCCTGGTGGCCTCCTGCAGAGGGAGGCCAGACTGTGGCTTAGGACCCTGAGGGCTCCTGGACTGTGAGAGGGGGCAGGCTGGGCTGAGGGACCCCCCCAATTCCAGTGCACAAATTTCGTGCACAGGGCCTCTAGTTTAAAATAAATGTCTTCGAACATTTATGTAATAACTAGAGGCCCATTGCATGAAGTGATTTGTATAGTAGGCCTTCCCTTCCCCTGGCTGCCAGCACCGTTTTTCCTCCGGCACCTGGGACCCAGGTGTTTGCTCCAGACGGAGCCTTCAGTCTTCGCTCTGCTGCTTCGCCCCTATGTATGCAAATTAACCGCCATCTTTGTTGGGTTAATTTGCATGTTCTCTTGATTGGCTGGTGAGCATAGCAGAGGGACAGTTAATTTACATATTTGTCTATTATTAGGTAAGATCATGTCACCTACAAATAGAGACTTTTATTTTCTTTCTTTCTAATCTGTATGCCTTTTATTTATTTTTATTGACTTACTTTAGTAGCTAAAACTCCCAGTATTGTGTTGAATAAGAACAGTTGGAGAAGTCATGTTGCCTTCTTCTTAATCTTAGGGGAAAAACATTCAATATTTCATCATTAAGTATGCTATTACCTATAAGATTTTTGTATATGATACTTATAGAGATGAAATAATTTCTTTCTGTATCTAACTTGTTAAAACTTTTTCTCATAAACAAATGTGTTTTGGATTTTGTCAAATGCTTCTTTGGGATTATTAATGTAATCATATAAATTCTTCCTTTAATTTATTGAAATAGTGGATTACATTGATTATAGAATGTGAATTTATCTTGTGTTCCTGTAATATATCCAATTTGATTATAGCAAATTATTTTATACGTTATTCGATTTGGTTTGTTAATATTTTGTTGAGGACTTTGTGTTGAAGTTCATGAGAGCAATATTTTATTTATACAAGAGTAACATAAACTCATAAAATGAGTTGGTAAGGGTTCTCTCTTTTATTATTTTCTGGCATATATTGTGCAAAGTTGGTGTTAATTCTTTTTTAGATAATTGATAGAATTTTGAGGACAGCCATCTGGGCCTCAAGATTTTTATTTTTGAAAGGTTTTTAATTACAAATTGAATTTCTTTAATGGATATAAGGTTACTCTGATTATCAGTTACATCTTGGTTGAATTTGTAGTTTTTGGTTTTCAAGATTTGGCCCATTATTTCTAAGGCATCAAATTTATGGGATAAAGTTGTTTGTACTATTTTTTTATTAAATTTTAAATGACTACAGTATCTGTGGTATCTTCTATTTCATTGGCGATAGCGGTGACTTGTGTCTTCTTTCTTTTTACTTTTGTATATGTTGCTGGAAGTTAGTCAATTCTGTTACTTCCCCCACCCCCAAAGAGCCAGCTTTTTGTTTAATTGATTTGATATTGTTTTCAGAATTAATTCATTGATTTCTGTTTTATTATTTATTATATCCTTCCTCCTACATTTTTTGGAATAGTTTTAATTTTTTTTTTCTCTTCAGGCAGGATCTTAGATTGTTGGTTTGAGATATTTCATTTCTATTCCTATGACTTTTTCTCCAATCATTGCTATATGTAGCTGTATTGCACATGTTCTGGTAGATTGTATTTTCATTTTCACTTAGTTTTATATATTTCTTTTTGACACTTCTTTGGCCATGGTTTTTGAAAAATAAGCATGTTGTTTAATTTCACATGTTTAGAGATTTTCCTATTATCTGTTTTTAATTTATTATATGGTGTCATTATGGTTAGAGAATGAACTGTACAATTTCAATTTTTTTTAAATCAGTGTTGTTCTTTTTTATAGCCTAGAATATTTGGATGAATGCTTCATAGGCACCTAAAATTAATGTGTATTCTGCTTTTGTTGGGTGGAATGGTCTATATATATCAATAAGATTTTGTTGGTTGGCCTCAACCATTATCAACTCAAAGTAAAAAATCTCATTTAATCTCATAAGATAAAATAGTCCAAATCTTATAATTTAATTCTAAATGTAAATCAGATTTGGGTGAGACTCTAGATCAGGGGTGGGCAAACTTTTTGACTCAGGGCCACAATGGGTTCTTAAACTGGACCAGAGGGCCGGAAAAAAAGCATGGATGGAGTGTTTGTGTGAACTAATATAAATTCAAAGTAAACATCATTACATAAAAGGGTCCGGTCTTTTTTTTTTTTTTAGTTTTATTCATTTCAAATGGGCTGGATCTGGTCCGTGGGCTGTAGTTTGCCCATGGCTGCTCTAGATAGTTTCTATCTTTGGGCAAAATTTGTCTCCACTTGTGAGCCTATGAAATTGAAGAATTAAGTTACTTGCTCCCAAAATAGAGTGGTGAAGCAGGCAAAAGAAACTAGTTATAGACATTCCTGTTCAAAAGAGAAGAAATAAAAGGAAAATGCAGTCAATGTTTTTAAGCAGTTTTACAGTTCAGTGAGACAAATTTCATTTGGTTTCAAGGCCTGTGAATAGTTCCCTCTGGTTCATTCACCCTGGTTCTGCCCTTTGGTTTCACAAGGCCATATTCTAGGCTCTTAGAGTTATCCTTCTTTATTTTTTCACTTTTATATGAATGGTGGCATATAATTCCATCCGAATAGTTCTATTAGCCTACTAGAGGCCTGGTGCATGGATTTGTGCACCAGTGGGGTCCCTCGGCCTGGCCTGCACCCTCTTACAATCTGGAACCCATTGGGGATGTTAGACTGCCAATTTCAGTCCAATCCCCACAGGCCAGTCTGAGGGACCCCACTGGTGCATGTGCACCGAGCCTCTAGTATGCATATAAGATCTTTGGTTAACCTATTCCTGCCCTCCCTGCTCCCCTTTCCCTCCGAGATTCATCAGTCTGTTCTATGTTTCCATGCCTGTGCGTTGAGTGTCTGCCCCTGGTGGTCAATGCACATCAAAGCTACTGGTTGAAGGGTCGAACAGTCATTTAGGCTTTTATATATATGTAGATTTGTTGCCTGTAGAATTGTTGGAGTCCTATGTCTTCTTTCATTTTGTAGTGTCTATGCACTTTTCAGTTCAAGCTGGCAGTATTTACATTGCTACAACATTCTCAAAAACCTTGTAGATCTCCATATATATCACAGAAATGCATTCAATTAGACAAAAGATTCCTGAAAATATGTTTTCTACATTTTTTTGCTTCTGCTTAGAAATGGCTGAGGGAATCTGTTCCACTTTTATGGGAACGTATGCACAGGTGACCCAGAGCACCTCATTTGGATATACCAATACAGACGTCAAAGGGTACTTATTATTTATTAATTAGGCCGAGCTTAAACTAAAACTAACTAGAGAGGAGACACAGGAGACAAACAAATGCAAGAATCACACAGGTTTATTTACCAGAGAGCTGATGGGTTTCAGTCCTTGGCAGGCCACCTGAGACACTGACTGACAGAGACACACGGAGGTCGTCAGGTACACAGCTGCAAGATGCTTGGTCTCTTGACACGAAGAGCAGCCTCTCAGTCTGGGCTCAGAAGCAGAGCAGGGACAGCAGTTTCCAGGGTGAAGGAGAATGTCTTTTCTGTGTAGGTCAGACAGGCGCCTGACAGAGTCCTTTTTATACCCCGGGGGGCTTCTTCAGTGTCTCATCTCAGTGTGCTCCGGGGGTGTCTTCTGGGCTTATCAGAATAAACACGCAGGGAGTTATAAGTTGTTTACCGGGGGGCATAGGCATGGAGTTACAAGTTATTTATCAGGGGTGCATATGCAGGGAGTTACAAGTTATTTATCAGGGTCACACACACACATACACAAGTTAGTTCCTCTTCTAAGTAAAGTCAAGTTATTTATCAGGGTCATACATACACACACACAAGTTAGTTCCTCTTCTAAGTAAAGTTAAAATTCCCTCTAATACAAAATGAAATTTGCTTATGCTAACCTATACTAATACAAAGTGGAGTTTGCTTATGCTAACTTATATTAACTAAACTTATTACTATAACAGAATCTATGAGTCACACACTAATCTTTTCAGAGACATTTGTATTACTGAATACTTTGACTTTTTGATCTTTCTAAAGGCAAAAGATTGTCCAGCCACATTTCTAGCATTTTTTCTCTAGAGCATGGTTTTCTGATGGCGAATCTTTTAGTTAAGGTATCTTTCCAAACTTGGTAAGATAATAATTTTTCAAATCCTCAGGATAGGTTTTGCTTTTCTTTAAAACTTTTATTTCAGTTTATGTTTTCCCTTATATTTAGCCATAAACACTAATAGCAAATAAGGCTACACTTTCAATCCTCTGGCAATCCCCTCAGCTAAATGTCCAATTGTTTTTTTTTAAAATTTGGAATTTCTACTTTCCACATAATATTGGGATATAATTTTGGTAAGCTATTTCTGTGACTGTATAGCAAGGATTCTTTTTCCTTCAATTTCCAATACCATGTTCTAAGTCCTCTCTAGTAGAATTATTAACATCTACGTTTTTACTAATAATATAATCAAGGTTATCTAGTTTTTATGTCATGCTCCTCAAAATACTTTAAGCTTCTGCTCATTGAGAATTTCTCATTTCAGGTGTTGTAAAACCATCTCAGTTTTTATACCAAATTTGGTATTTATTTTCCATCACTGCCATAATAAATTACCACACACTTCAGTGGCTAAAAGCACATACATTTATTATTGTACTAGAGGCCCAGTGCATGGGATTCATGCACTGGTGGGGTCGTGGCCTATGGGAATCTGCCTGCTGTGGGAGCACTGCTCATCCGGTCAGCTGAGCAGCTGTGGATCCACCCTCTGAGTGGCTGCTCCTGCTGTGGGGGTGCCAATCATTCTGGTCAGTTGAGTAGTGCTCCTATTGTGGGAACACACTGACCACCTGGGGGCAGCTCCAGAGTTGAATGTCTGCCCCCTGGTGGTCAGTGTGTGTCATAGCGACTGGTTGACTGGTCATTCTGGTTGTTCCACTGTTCAGTCGTTGGGCTTTTATTATATAGGACTAGAGGCCCAGTGCACAAAAATCCATGCACTTGGTGGGGGGTCCTTCAGCTCAGCCTGTGCCCTCTTGCAGTCTGGGAGCCCTCAGGATATGTCCAACTGATGGCATTCTGGCCTTCCTCTGTGGGCCTATTTCGGGGCGGGCCTATCTGAGGGTGGCGAGCAGCCACCCCTACCCAAATCGCCCCACCACGGTCACTGGTGGCCTTTCTCTATAGGAAGCGACCCAGGCGGGCCTATCTGGGGACTGCGAGTGGCTGGCCCCACCCTGAATTTCCCCACTGCTGCTACCACCTGTGGCCTCCCTCTATGGGAGGTGACCAGGCGTGTGATCAGGGGATGATGCCAGCCCCTATCGCCCCGGCATTGGTCACTGCCACCCGCCTCTACCCCATCACTACCCCATCACCGTCCCCTCCCTCTGCCTGCTGGCATGCACCTTGGCTGTTCTGGTGCCACCTGCTCACTGCCCTCCCCCCCACACACACACCTAGTGGTCATTCTGTTGTTCAGTCAATTTGCATATTATGCTTTTATTATATAGGAATTATATAGGATGGTTATGTAGATCAGAAGTCTAAAACAAGCGTTACTGTGTAAAATCAAGATGTCAGCAGGACTGAGTTCCTTTCTGGAGGCTCAAGTGGGAGAATCTATTTCCTTGACTTTTTAAGTTTCTAGAGCAGTGGTTCTCAACCTTCCTAATGCCACAACCCTTTAATACAGTTCCTCATGTTGTGGTGACCCCCAACCATAAAATTATTTTCATTGCTACTTCATAACTGTAATTTTGCTACTGTTATGAATCATAATGTAAATATCTGATATGCAGGATATATTTTCATTGTTACAAATTGAACATAATTAAAGCATAGTGATTAATCACAAAAGCAATATGTAATTATATATGTGTTTTCCAATGGTCTTAGGCCACCCCTGTGAAAGGGTCGTTCGACCCCCAAAGGGGTCGTGAACCACAGATTGAGAACTGATGTTCTAAAGGCTGTCTGTATTCCTTGGTTTGTGGCCTCATCTTCTAAAATATTGGATTGATTCCTCACACTGTTTCACTTTGACTCTTCTGTATCACATCTATTTTTAGATTCTCTTATTTTGTCTTCCTCTTCTGCTTTTAAGGTCTTGTGATTGCAATTCCTGTGATTACATTGGACCCACTTGGATAGTTTAGGGTAATCTTTCTATTTTAATGCCAGTTGTTTAACAACATAAATTACATTTGCTATCTTAATTATCCTTTGTCACTTACTAGTGAAGTAATATATTGAAAAGTTCCAGAGATTAGGAATGACATATTTGGGGATGTATACTGCAATTAAAATATGCATATGTGAGTTTTCAATCTACTGTTATCAGCATTGTACCACTTTAGTGAAATGTGGGAACCTCACTTCCATTTAGGTACCTTTACATTCTTCACTTTTAAATATCATTGTCTTAATATTAGGTTGTATGATAATTTTTGTTGTAATCATCAAATGAGATTTATAAAACTCATGATAAAAGGAATAATCTATTGTATGTACACATATATCTTATCTTTCCATTGTTCCCTTTTTGTTTCTTATGTTCTAAGAGTATTTATTTTGCCAATTAATTTATGTTTGAAGAAATTCACTCTTATAATAATTAAGAATGGGTCTGGTAATGAGAAATTCTTTTAGTTTTTCTTTAAGATTGTCTTTAGTTCTTCTTTGTTCTCAAAGGATAGTTTTGCTGGATATAAAATATTCTTTCTTTTAGCACTTGAAAAATATTGTGCCACTTCCTTTTGGCCTCTGTGGTTTCAGGTAAGGAATCTTTTGCGACTCAAATTGGTGTTCTCCTGTAGGTAATTCATCTTTTCTCGTTGGTTACTTTCAAGAGTATATTCTTTATTTGTAATTTTCTAAACTTTAATTATGATATATCTTGGCGAGGATTTCTTTAGGTTTATTCAGTTTTACTCAGCTTCTTGAATCTGTGTGGGGTTTTTTTCTTTACCAAATTTAGAAAGTTTTCAGATATTATTTCTTTGAATATTGTTTTAGTTCCACTCTCTTTTCCATCCTCTTGCACTCTGCTAACACACATATTCCATCTTCATTATGGTTCCACAAGTCCCTGAGACTCTTCGATTTTTTTCTTAGTCTGTTTTTTCTCTGTGGCACAGAATGAGCGGCAGATTTACCTGTGTTCAAGTTCACTGATTTCTATCCTGTGTCATTGCCACTCTACTAATGATCATATCCAGTGACTTTTTTATGTTGTTATATTTTTTATTTATGTAATTTCTACTTTGTTTTCTTTTATAGCTTCTATTTATTTGCTGAGAAATTTCTATTCTTTTATTTTTTAAAAGACTCTGACTTTGAAGTATTTTTATGATGGCTTCCTTAAAATTCTTGTCAGATGATCCTGACATCTGAGTCATCTCAGTGCTAGCAATAGTTGATTGTCTTTCCCACCAAAGATGTGATTGTCTTTGTTCTAAGTATAATGGATAATTTTCAATCACATCCTGGAAATTTTGTCTATTATGTTAGGATTTTGAGTTATATTTAAACTTCTTTTTTAGCAGGCAGTCACATTGTTTAAGTTTTTGCTTATGTCTTCTGATGATGTAATTCTTTAGATGTACAAAGGTTCAGGATTATTATATTTCCCTGGCAGCTTTCTTCTTTTTTGCTTTACATATAAGAATGCATCTTGCCTCAAAAACTATTTATTGGATTCTGTCACAAGAATTTGCCTCGTAGAGCTTTTGAATTGTGTGTATTCTTTCCTATCTCCTATATTATATTCTGTATTATTTTATTTCACTTCTTATCTAACAATCAATATTTATTATGAATATTATTACTATATCAAATGCTCACTTATATTTAATTTCATTTTTTTACACTTTATCTTACCCTGTTTTCCCCACTTTTTTCTTCTAGGTCTAACTTCTATCTTGCTGAAATAGATCCTTAATGACTTTTCACTAGCAGTCCCTCTCAGTTTTTGTTTTGTGTTTGTGTTGAAATGATCTTATCTTTCTCTTTTTCTGCAATATAAAGTTAGTTCAGGATATAATTCTACATCGAGAGTTATTTTTGCTCAGCACTTTGAAGATATTAATTTTTTTCAGATAAATTTATTTATTTTTAAATTTATTGTCAATGCAATTGTTCTATACAGAAATCTGTGGTTTTCTTTTGGTTATATTTACCTATCTATTCATCTAGACATGATTCATTATAATTTTCTAGTCTTACGGATCAGTTGCAGTCTCTATCAAAAGGAAAGAAAAATATTTATACTATCAAAATAAAAATCCATATCTTCTTCTATTACAGAAAATTCTTAACAGTCAGCTCTTCTTCAAAATCTCTCCCATAAAAGTTGGATTTTTCCACCCAAAATTTACATTCCATAATCCTGGAGCATTTTTGATACAGATTGGGGAGAGGGGTCTGACCAAGTGGTGAATGTAAATTCCATATTATGTCGTGTTTTCTTTAGTTTCAGATAATTGTGTCTTTTTTTACTTAACCTCAGACCCTAATATAAAATACTGTGCAGGGATTTTTATTTCAGCCTTATTACTTGTAGAAAATAAGCCTCTGTGGTCCATCTTCAGTGTAGTTAGCTTTCAGTGGAAATATACTAGCAGCATGCTTACCAGCTGCCGTAGAACAATTTCAGCATGTCATAATTTCAAGAGTTTCATCAAAAGGTTGATGAAGCTTGGGGACTCAACAGGGTTGAGTCACACATGTAGTCACCTGTTGGAAATGGCTAAAGGCATTTCCCCAAACCTGAATAGGAAACTGATTGTGGCTGCCAGACAGTTAAAGGGCATCTTAATTTACATGTTATTGCCTCCTACTGGCCAAACACCTGAACAGCCGTAGGCTATTCCCCTCCCCGATTCTGACAATGGACTCTGTACCCTTTGATACCTTACCCATTGAAGTGTATTATCTCCACCTTGCCTTAGGACAAATTGTGTTAATAAAAGCAAGGGTCCTAGACAAGGAGGGGCTCTTCAGTTCCTTTAGCTGAAGGCCCTCTGACCCCCAATGCCTTTCAAAATTATATCTCGTCTCCGGACTCTTTATTGGTCTCTGGATTTCTATGTCATCTACGCGCAGCCCCTTTTCCAGATTCCTGAACCCTTCTTGATACTGGAACATAAACCCCGGCAACCAGCCAGTGACTGAACCACAAGGCTTACACAGATAAAGTCCCAGGGCAAACTGTAATAAGAACAAGGAAATTTGTATGTGACCAACAGCACCTATTCCAGGAAGACCTTCCCAGCACAGGGAGGTGGAGACAGCTAGAAAGGTCCTCAGCCTACTTTTTGAATAACCCAATGGGAAACAATAAGACCTAGGTGACATTCGGGGGGGAATGTTAACTCCATAGTACTCAGCGGATGAGGAACCTGGAAAGAGACTCTTGGGCACTAGGGATATATTGCTTGTGGTAACTTCTCAAAAGGGTGCGCCTGCTCCACCAGACACCCGATCTTGCAAGACCGCCATTAAACGTTTTGCTTTTGTTGCCTTTGTGTCTCTGAGTCCTTAATTGACTTCAGACAGGTGAGCGTGTTTTTCATGTTACTTAACATCACATCTTCTGTTCCAGCGTGGAAAGTGACACTTAAGCCTCTGTTTTCAAGCTACACCCAGTTCTTAAGTGCCTCCTAATATTCCTCTTCTTCATCTGGGCTTTGCTGTAATTTAATTTATGGATTGTACATCCAAAATGTCTATTAGTATGTGCTTTAGCTGAAAGAAGGCTTTCTGTAATATCTCAATATGTTATGCTGCCAGAAATCACGTGAGCAAGTCTGAACACCTGCCTTTTTTGGGTGAGGTGGACCAAAATATTTTGTCTAAAGTTGGGCAGTCACTTCAAAGTAAGAAGCATTCCTCTTGTCTTAGAAATGGATGAGGTCCAATTATAAATCCATCACCTATTGGAGGTAGTAATAAGTATCAGACAAGAAATTACATGTATTTCTCACAAGAAAATTTCATGCAATCCATGTCCGGTTTATACATTGTCTTTAGGGCACAGTGTTCAGTACTTGCGAAAACTCACAGAGTCAGAACTTTCTGTTTAGCCCAGTCACTGTAAACTATAGTGGTAAGTTCAGAATCCTTGCCTCTGAAAGATATACTGTATCAATTTTTAAAAGGAGCATTTTGAATAGGAACTACCATGAGCTTACTCTACCTATGATTATTTAATTTCATAGTCAATCCTAAACAACCAGTGAAATTGGGAATTATATTTGTCAAGCAAGCTTAGCTAGGACTATTTGATAATTAGGGAATGTTATATTTATTTTATAGGTAATATATTTTTAAAAATAGTTTAATTGACCTAAATTCTGAAAACTTTTGGTTTGCAGAAGAGTTAGTATTCACTAATTATTTGTTCACCTCTTCACCATACCCATGATGTCTGACAGGCTTTGTCATTTCTTATTTTCATGACTAGTTAAAAATTTATAAGAAGTAAAATATATTATCCATATACCAAATAAGTGCCTCTTGACATTATTTACATATATAATATGTTCTTATGTGCTTATATATATACATGTGTATCTATGTATGTGCCAAAACAATTTATTTTAAAAATGTGAACTATATTTTGTATTTTTGTTTTGTAGCCTATTATTTTGTTCTCAGTGTAATTGTCGAAAACACAACGATGGATGGCTATATTACATTTAAATTATTAAACCAGCTTGGAAGGGTTGAAGAACCATGGCTCTATAAGTAAGTCTAATTTAATATTATTTTTATTCATAAATTAAATGTTTGGTTTCTTTGAGCATCCAATTTGGAAGCTAATCCAAGTAGTGTGGGTTTTCTATGCAGGGTGCTTTCAAAGGCACGGAGAGGAATGTTCCTAACTTCAATAACAGCACACAGACGATAGTCTTAGAGCAGTTGTTCCACACTTGTTCAGAAGTCAAATAAATTGTGAGTCTTGATTACCTTTAAAACATCATGTTCTGTGCAGATCACCATGAAATATTAATGTGTTTTATTCAGATACTTGAATTCGTGCATTTTAAAATAACAGAACATAAAATGTGGAAAACTTACCCATGGTAAATCTGTCCATCTAAACCTGGCCAATTAATTTATGTTTTTATTAAAAATTATTTGCTAATAAATTTAGTTATGCTTTGAGATTTAAACTGTTTTAGATGCCAGGAAAATAAGAGACTTCTACATGATCTTTTATTTCTCTTTTGAGAAATAAAAAATAGAAGCATTTTTTCTAAAAATTTAATTTTTATTTCTAAAAATTAAAATAGAAATATTTTCCTGCTGTAAAGGGCATGTCCTATTATATAGTAGCAAATTAGAATCATCTATAATTATATCACCTAGGGATATTTAGATTTACATTTGATTTGTTGGTATAGTCAATTTCTACACCTTTCCTTCTATACCTCCTCCTTTTCCTCTTATATCTTCTTATACATACCCTTGTGCATGTTACGCCCAGATTTCAGGATCCCCAAAAGCCCACCAGGGAGCCAGCCGAGTCCGATGCAAAAGCAAAGCGTCTTTATTCGAGCTAGCTCGGCTCCCCGACCACACTCACTGACACAGAGGCAAGCACCAGAGAGAGAGAACTCTGTGTGGAGAGGGGTTTTATAGGGGGGTTGGAGTAAGGGGAGGAGAGAGGACTGAGGGCCCTGCCGATTGGCCAGGCACAAGTCGGTGTCTTGTTACACAGGATGTGGTCATATCTATGGCGCACACTTCCCTTGATTGTCTTTGGTTAGTTTAAAGAAGTCCTGGGTGTGGCTAGCAGAGGCTTGGGCTTCCGGGAAGAAGCCCCTTGCCGAGCACATGGCTAAGGCTGCTGCCCCAAAATGGAGGATCCGGGATAAGATGAAGGGCGTAGCCCTCGCCCTTTCAGTGCACACACGTTTTTATTTAGCAAAATTACGATCTTATTGCAAATGTGTTCTGCATCCTGATTTTTATATAAGCGTTATTGTGTGATCACTTCTCTATGTTATTATAATCACATACATTAGCCCAGCCAATGTGGCTCAGTGGTTAACCATCAACCTATGAACCGGGAAGTCAGGGTTGGATTTCTGGTCAGGGCATATGCCTGGATTGTGGGCTACATCTCTAGTAAGGGGCATGCAGGAGGCAGTTGATCAATGATTCTCTCTAATCACTGATGTTTCTCTCTCTCTCTCCCTCTCCCTTCCTCTCTTTGAAATCAATAAAAACATATTTTTAAAAAATCACATACATTAAATATAGTACCAAATATATTATTATGCCAATATAGGATTTTAAACAGGGGATAGTAATAATGGATATTCAGGTTGGAACAATACCCCAGCTGGATGAGTAATGGGGCAATTAGAGTGGAACGATATCAGAGAGGTGACTATTGTAATAATTGATATGATGGGGGAATAAACCCAGTAAGTGGAAATGGGTTTTTAGGATTTAAATAGACCTATTTTTATGATTAAACATGTGAAAATGAAGGAAATAAACCAATCTAGAGTGACTTCAAATTTTAATCTTTATGACTATTTAAATTACGGTGCCATTCACTGAGCTCGGAGATGTATGGAAAGGAGTCAATTTAATCAATAAAAATTCTTGAGAACTTCTATAGGACAGAAACTGCACTAAAAATTGGGGGTAAAATTTTGGGCAAATTAGAATTTTTTTGCATAACTTATCTAGTACAACAGATAGACTTTACAAATATATAATACAAATAAAATGATGTTCATCATTTTTCTATTCAAATGATTTTTATGAATATCCACATGGATGTAGGCACTGTGCTAAATGCTGAGGATCCTACATAATAAAAGCCTAATATGCTAAGTGTCCGGTCATTCAGTTGGCTGTTCAACCAATCAAAGCGTAATATGCTAAAAATATGCTAAGGCTGCTCAACCGCTTGCTATGACATGCACTGAACACCACGGGGCAGATGCTCCAGCCAGTACATTAGCTTGCTCTTGGAGTCTGGCTGATCAGAACTGAGTGAGATGGGCCAGACACACCCTGGAGCCCTCCTGCAGTCCCTCCCCAGCTGGCCAACCTCCTGCGTCCCTCCCCAGTCCCAATTGTGCACCAGTGGGGTCCCTCAGCCTAGCCTGCATCCACTTGCAATCCGGAACCCCTCAGGGGATCTCAGAGAGTCGGTTTTGGCCCAACAGCAGAACAACCAGTGACAATGACGCACACTGACCATGAGGGGGCAGACGCTCAATGCAGGAGCTGCCCCCTGGTGGTCAGTGTCCTCCCACAGGGGGAGTGCTGCTCATCCAGAAGCTGAGCTCACTGCTGGTGAGTGCAGTGGTGAGGAGCCAGCCTAAGCCATCAGTCAGACACCCCATGAGGGCTCCTGGACTGCAAGAGGGTGCAGGCCAAGCTGAGGGACTCCCCTGCATGCACAAATTTCATGCACTGGGCCTCTAGTGCTGTGATAAGAAAAATAGATATAGTCCTACCTTCATTAAGCTTACAGCCTAATGAAGAATATAAATATAATGAAATAATTAATAAAATATGTAAATATAATCTACTCATTCAAAATGTTCTTGAGGAACATTATAATGTGTAAGGAAACATAAAATTGGGGATGAGGATTATTTAGTGGGGCCACTAAAAGTTTCTTTAAGGGTATTTTACGTTTATTGGTTAAGAATGAAATGATGAACTAGAGTTAGTCTGCTTTGCTGTATTCCAGGCAGAGACTGATACAGACAAAGATCTTGAAGCAGGAGGGATCATAGGCTATTTCAGGGGCTGAAGGAAGTGCATTATGTCTGCAAATGGAGGCAACGAGAGAGGTAGAGAGAGAACACCTAGGTTTTGTAGGAACTAGATTTGTAGGACATGTTTCAGGATTTATATTTTATTCACTGGGAAAATGAAAATCACTCATGTGTTTTAACTGAGGCAATCTGGTTGGGTCAGGATTGGATTTTTATTTTGTAAAAACAGCTTGACTTCCGTGGATTGGAAGCAGGAAAGACAGGGTACTGTTACAAAAATATGGGCAAGAAACAGTCTTGCGATAGAGGATTTGTAGTGGAGGTGGAGAAATGAGGATGAATTCAAAGCAGATTCAAGAGATTTCAAAGGTAAAGTAAGTGGGAATTTATGATAGATTTGATGGAGGGATTGAAAGAGAAGATAATATCAAAAATGAACCTTAGTTGTCTGGTTTGGGCAATAGGCAGTGGTGCAATTTAAAATGATGAGGAAATTTGTAAATTTAATGATTTTTTTAAAATATATATTTTATTGATTTTTTACAGAGAAGAGGGTGAGGGATAGAGAGTTAGAAACATCAATCAGCTGCCTCCTGCACAACCCCCACTGGGGACGTGCCCGCAACCAAGGTACATGCCCTGACCAGAATCGAACCCGGGACCCTTCCGTCCTCAGGCCGACGCTCTATCCACTGAGCCAAACCGGTCAGGGCGATTTTTTATTTTTATTTTTAATGAGAGGTAGGTATTGGGGAAGGTGTCCTTTAGATTAATGTCCTGGGCACATTATAAATGCTCAGGAAATTGTACTTATTAAATACTAAATTTATTTTTCTTTTGAATATCAGGCTTTTAGAATTATTCACAAATATTTTATAATGTAGCAGAGAACAACAAAGGAATATTATTTGAATATCCACTCCATGATAGCTGTTCAGGGGTCTATAAAAAGACGCATAAGATGACTTCTCTAATTTCAGACAAATGAACAATCTAACCATCTAGTCAGAAAGATAAAATTTCCCAATTTACCCCAAAAAAGTATTTCCAAATGTTGTGTATGGGGATGTAAATGTTATCATTCTTTTGTTTTAAATTACTGTATAAATTATTTTAATAAATACTTTAACAGACACTTATTGTTTGGCCTTTTCCTAAAAAATTGGCCTTTTTCTATCCTGAATTGTTAATATTATATTGATTTTAGAGTGAAATTATATTTCAAATTACTAATACGCTGAGTATATAAAATTTTCTGTTTAGGAAGAATAAATCATTTTATAAACTTCAAGAAGCCAAGATTCTTGCTCAGTTTTTAAATGATGTTGTAAATATTTCAAGAATTGGTTTGGTATATTATCAGGACTCTAATCAGCAATGTTGCACATGCCAATATAGCATCCAGCGTCTCATGTTAAAATCACTTACATATCCAGAAAGGTAAGAACATTAAAATTTTATTTAAGTAGGTCATCTTTTAAATTTGAACATGTTGGCTTGCTAAAAAATGGTTTAAGAATTCCTGTACTCAAATATCGGTTTATTGTGTATTTCAAGATGTATCTGAAAGGTGTAAAATGCATTCTGTTTTTTTTTAATTTGGATGAGATTCATTGGAATTGCATTACCTAAGTGAGGGAAAACACACACAATTATCTCATAAGACATAACAAAAATGAAAAAAGTAAGACAAAGGTCTGCCTTAGAAGTTTATCAATAATTTCTTATAATTGCATATGTATTTAGAGTGGTTTAGAGTTCTTAAATACAATGCTTTAGATGAGGTCCAATGGCTAAAAACTCTATAATAAGACATGGTTACAGGAGATGTAAATGATCATGATTTTCAATGATCTTTTCTTTTGCCTAACTTTTTAACTTTTTATTTGAGAAGAGAAAAATGTTAATTTTCATCTTCTGTATCTAAGATTCTACAGTTTGCTGGAGATTCAACCCCAAGAATATGCTGACAGGAGTGAGACTCTAGCATGTGCACAATAACAGCATGAGGAGAATCTGACTAATTTTATAGTCACCTGTCTTGGCTTGTCAGTAATATCACAAATATCTTCATTCCAAAAATTATGACACCATCATTACTGTGTGGGTACCATTTTTTAAAGACAAGAGACTCTATTGGTATTTTTCTAAGACCATTTAATATGTTCTTCTTGGTTTTATGTCCTCACAACCAAAGAGGTCTTCCCACTATCTTTTCCCACCTGGTGTGGATGCACATGTTCGCCATGGCAGAATTCGTATTTCCAGAAAAACACTCATGTGAAGCACTCAGAACTACTGAGAGATCTTTAATGAGTTGATCAACTGCCAGTATGAATGTATGAATTGTTCTAATGCTGTGCATCAACAAAGACAGGTTTTTGGATTGCTAGAAGTCTCTCCTCTTTAGCTGATTGCAGCACTTCAACTTTATGTCTCTGTATATTTCTGTGTTGATATATTTGATTTCCTAAATGCCTTTCTATGAATGTTGAACTTAGTAAGTAAGAATTTTTGAATAATAAATAATAAAAATATTCATTTAGTTGACATTCATATCAGTAGAGGAGAGTTGGGAAAATTATTTGAAATATAAGTTATTTTGTAACTTGTTATAAGATTATTTGTCATTCAAAAGTCAATAAGTAAGATGTAATTATAATGGAAAAAATCTTGGGATAATTTTACTGTCCTTTCCTTTGATTTAAATACTTACAAAAATATAAAAATATATGAATATTCTTTTTTTTTAATATATTTTATTGATTTTTTACAGAGAGGAAGGGAGAGAGATAGAGAGTTAGAAACATTGATGAGAGAGAAACATCGACCAGCTGCCTCCTGCACATCTCCTACTGGGGATATGCCAGCAACCCAGGTACATGCCCTTGACAGGAATCGAACCTGGGACCTTTCAGTCCGCAGGCCGACACTCTATCCACTGAGCCAAACCGGTTTCGGCATGAATATTCTTAAGAATATTAGCAACATCATTCCATGACAAAGTATATTGGAGGGGGTTATAGGGTCATGTTTGAAGGGCTAAAGGGTTGAATGGCATGGGTCCACTTATATATGGGTACTATTTTAAAAATAAATACATTGGAAAAATTTTTGAAGATTTGTGACAATTTGAAAAACTGCAGATGAACCACATAGCCTAGAAATAAAAAAATTAAAAGTTAAGTATGTCACGAATGCATATATATGTAAATAGCTTCTCTTCCTTGTGGTTTTTCTAATATTTTATTTTTTGTAGCTTACTTTATTGTAAGAATACAGTATATAAAACATATAATGTACAAAATATGTGTTAATTGGCTGTTCACATTATCTATTAGTAAGGCTTCTGGTCAATAGTATGCTTTTAGTAGTCAAGTTTTAGGAGGGTCAAAAGTTAAACACAGCCCAGTGGGTGTGGCTCGGTGTTTGAGCATGGGGCCATGTGCCCAGATATTGCCAGTTCCACTCCTGGTTACAGGATTGATCCCTGGTTGGGGTGTGCAGTAGGCAGCTGATCAATGTTTTTCTCTCTCTCCCTTATCATTCCCCTCTCTCTAAAAATCAACATTTTTTTAAAAAGTTAAACAGATTTTTGACTGCTCAGGGGATCTGTACTCCTAACCCCTACATTGTTCAAGAACAACTGTATTTTTATAATCCCCCAAAACTAGGTTTAAAGAAGCCAGGGTTGTTGTACCATCATATTTTCCTATTCTCCCCCATTAATACTTCTGTGAGCATAAGAAATGTGAGTATGCCTAGTATATGGTGACAGAAGATGGTTTGACTTTGGGTGGTGGGCATGCAGTGCAATATACTGATATTTTATTAAAAAAAATACACTTTAAACCTATACGACCCTGTTAAACAATGCCATCCCAACAAATTTAATAATTAAAAATATCCATAAATAAAAAGAAAGGTGAGTATGAGAGTGAAGTTAGAGGCTATAGTTATCATTCTCTGTTTCTGTTTATTCCAGGAATAAAGACTTCTTCCTATACTAGTATATCATAAATGGAAAGAGAAACAAAAAAGATAACTCCATAGTGTAAAAGAAGCATATAATGTAAATCTTGGGCAGACACCAGACATTTAGCTAGAATCTCTACACAAAACAGCATAGAAGCTTTAATGAGAAAGATACATTTAGTTCTATACATGTGAACAGTGAAAGGAATCAAAGGTAATTCATCCATGTGTATCTAGGCAAATGCTAGAACTGGATACTCTTGTCATTATTTAAATCTTTGTAGACTCGAGAAGCTTATTCAGTGCAGTAGCTTCAAGGGTCACTGTCATATACATAACAATATGACCATAATGTCCCTGAAGATTTGCAACATTGTAGATTTGGTTATAAGCAATTTTCCCTTTCTAACTATAAGTCAACTGCTGCCATCTTTTGTGGAATATTCAACTTAGTTTTTCCTTTATTGTTGGACTAGAAGCCCGGTGGACAAAATTTGTGCATGGAGGGGGTGTGTGTCCCTCAGCCCAGCCTGCACCCTCTCCAATTTGGGACATCCCTCTCACAATCCAGGATTGCTGGCTCCTAACTGCTCGCCTGCCTGCCTGCCTGATCGCCCCTAACCCCTCTGCCTGCCAGCCTATGCCTCTAACTACTCCCCTGCCTGCCTGATGGCCCCTAACCGCCTCTGCCTGCCAGCCTGATTACCCCTAACCTCTCCCCTGCCAGCCTGATTGCCCCCTAATTGCTCCCCTGCCAGCCTGATCACCCCTAACTGCTCCCCTGCTGGTCTGATCACCCCTAACTGCCTCTGCTTCGGCCTCTGCCACTGTGGCTTTGTCTGGAATGACATCCAGAAAGTTGTTTGGTCTAATTAGCATATTACGCTTTTATTAGTATAGATACTTTATTTTTTCTCAATGTTTGCTTATCAGAAACACTGGCTATGCATAGACAACTCTCTGCACTTTGAACACTTTCCTTGTTTTATATTCATAGAAGAAATATCAAGGTGGGAGAACCTTTTCATTTTTTAAAAAATATATCTTATTGATTTTTTACAGAGAGTAAAGGGAAGAGATAGAATGTTAGAAACATTAATGAGAGAGAGGAACATCGATCAGCAGCCTCCTGCACACCTTCTACTGGGGATGCACCCACAACCAAGGTACATGCCCTTGACCGGAATCGAACCTGGGACCCTTCAGTCCGCAGGCCGATGCTCCATCCACTGAGCCAAACTGGTTATGGTGGGAGAACCTTTCAAATCTCCCCCCTCAATTCATGATGCTTTCTCTTTGATACAGAAAGCTGGTGAGTTAATAGACAGCTATTGCTTTCTCCAAGCACTTCTCTTTTTTAAGTGACTTATTATAAGGGAAAGGAAAGGCAGACAGATGTGACCACTGTTATATTTGACTCATTATCTTCTTAATTATGGGTTATGTAGAGACATTATATATAACTCATTCATTAGGGTGAAGTCATAGGGATATGCCACAGAGAAAAAGGTAGCATGCATTATAATTTTAATAGACTATGAATATTTACTAAATTTTCAAAATATAAGTACAATTATTTTCTATCCAGGGGGAAAACTAAAATACATTGTAGTGTTTAGCAAAACTCTTACTATTTCCTACTGGCTGGAGATGCTAACAGATGCTTAGACAAAATGTACGCTTTAAGTTTAATTACCTAGATAATTGTCCTAACAATTTAGTTGCTTTCCCTATTTAGATCTGTCCAAACAGATAATGTGCAATTAATGAGAATTAGCACTGCTAAATTATTGAGAACATGTGTAATAAAAATGCAATGCCTTATGGTACAGATTAAACTGTTAAGCACTCAACCAGTAATTATCTCTCTGCAACAGACTGTGATAGAGACTGCAACATAGTTCTCTTCTAGGTTTTTCCAGGAGAGCAGTGCCTTCGAATGTAGGGACTGAGAAGGATATTCACAGTGGAGGGACCTGGTATAACTTCCTGAGAAAAGTTGGACTAAAGTTACCTTTAGAAACTTAACAGTAAAGCGTACTCTTCTAGGCATAGAGTTCCATGAGTTTGATAAATTCATTGAGTCATATAACGAACCACCACCATCCAGATCCAGAGAATTTCCATCATTTACAGAAACTGCCTTGTGCTGTTTCTTTTTTTCAACCTCATTCCCTACTCCTACTCCCTGGCAATCACTGTACCTAGTTTTGCCTTTTTCAAGACATTATATAAATGGAATCATATAGGTGTAACCTTTTAAGTATGGCTTCTTTCACTTATATTTCATACATTTAAAAGGTACCCATATTATTTCTGATATCAATGGGAATTTTGGATGAATAGTACTTTATGTATGGACTAGAGGCCCAGTGCACAAAAATTTGTGCACCCGGGTGGGGGTGGGGTGGGGGGGAAGGTCACTCAGCCCGGCCTGTGCCCTCTCACAGTCTGGGACCCCTCGGGGGATGACCATCTGCTGGCTGAAGCCTGCTCCCCAGGGGATTGGGCCTAAGATGGCAATCAGACATTCCTCTGGCAGCCCGGCAGCCCTCGGGGGATGTCCACTTGCCAGCGGGGAGCAGGCCTAAGCTGCAGTCGGACATCCTTAGTGCTGCTGAGGAGGTAGGAGAGACTCCCACCACCACCGCTGTACTGGAAGCCATCAGCCTGGCTTATGGCTGAGCAGAGCTCCACCATGTGGGAGCTCACTGACCACCAGAGGGCAGCTCCTGCATTGAGCGTCTGCCTCCTCATGGTCAGTGTGTGTCATAGTGACCAGTCATTCCCAGTCCTTCTGCTGTTAGGGCCAGTTTGCATATTACCCTTTTACTATATAGGATAGAGGCCTGGTGCACGGGTGGGGGCCGGCTGGTTTGCCCTGAAGGGTGTCCCGGATCAGGGTGGGGGTCCCGCTTGGGTGCCTGGCCAGCCTGGATGAGAGGCTGAGGCCTTTTCTCAGGCTGCCCGCACCCCCTTAAGGGTGGGGGTCCCCACTGGGGTGCCTGGCCAGCCTGGAGGAGGGGCTGATTGTGGTTTTCAGGCTGCCTGCACCCCTTTCAGGGTGGGGGTCCCCACTGGGGTGCCTGGCCAGCCTGGATGAGGGGCTGAGGGCTGTTTTCAGACGGGCCAAGCCTGCAACTGAAGCTCCCAGTCTCTCCTTTTTTTCTTTCTTTTTTTTTATTCTGGGAATTATTTACCTTCTGTAATTGAAACTTTGTTGCGGCTCCAGCTCCTAGGCTGGCTGGCTGAAAGCAGGTATCTTGGGTTTGTTTAGCTTCTATAATTTTAACGTAGTTGCTTAGACTGGAGTTCAGAGCCTGGCTGTGGCAGGTGGGAACCTTGGCTTCCTCCATCACTGGAGCAAGCAAGCTTCATGTTCGCTTCAGCGGCCTGGCTGCTGGTCGCCATCTTTTTTGGCAGTTAATTTGCATATCGCCCTGATTAGCCAATGGGAAGCATAGCAGAGGTATGGTTAATTACCATGTTTGTCTATTATTAGATAGGATATGCCAGAGTTCATTTATCCATTCACCAGTTGGAGGGCATATAATTTGTTCACAGTTTTTGATATTTGTCTCTGAATAAATCCAACATAAATATTTGCATGCAGATTTTTATGTTAATATAAGTTTTTATTTCTGCTGAATAAATATATATCAGTGAGATTGCTGGGTCATATTGTAAGTATATGTTTAACTTTATAAGAAATTGCCAGGCTGTTTTTTAAGTGATTGCACATTTTGCATTACCACTGACATTTGTCAAAATTCCACTGTTCTCCTGCACCAAATACTACAACACTTTTGCCAGATTTATTGTTTGTTTTGTTTCTGTTTTCACTATTCTAATAGGTATTAAGATATCTCTTTGTGTTTTTAATTTGCATTTTTCTAATGACAAATTATGTTATAACCTCTGCCATTTTATTAAGGGTATTTACATCTCTTAACATAATATGATGGTTAATGTGGTTGGATTTCAATTTATCATCTTGCTATTTTGCTTCATATTTTTCCTATCTGTTCTTTGTTTCCATTTTTCTCATTGTCTGCCTTCTTTTGTGTACATTGAGTAGTCTTATACTTTCATTTTCTCTTTTGTGGGTTTATTATCTATAACTCTTTAAAATTTATTTTAGAGGGTTTTTGGGGAGATCTCTATTATAATCTTTAGTTTATTGCAGTCTACCTTTAAGTGAATGTCACCACTTACCATATAACATAAAAACTGTATATAATATAATTCCACTTTTTTCATTCTAGATTTTGTTTTGTTGTTGGCATACATTTTTCTTGTACATATGCTAAAAAATTTCAAAATGCAATGTATCATATTTTTAAAGAGTAAGACTATTAAAATATTATAAATAATTAGGAAAACTCATATATTTATTCACTTTGTTATCATTTCTGGTGTACTTCTAAACCTTATGTGGATATATACTTTTATGTGGTACAATTTATATTTTGACTAAAGGAGTTCCTTTAAGATTTTTTGTAGTATGGGTCTGCTGGTTGTTATTATTTTTTTTTCAATGCCTTCTTTTAAAAAATAATTTACCTAGTTATAGAATTCTAGTTTGACAGATTTTTTTTTTTTACTTTGACTTTAAAGATGTTGCTGTGCTGTCTTCTACCATGGATTTATCCAATTGAGAAATTTGTTACTATCCTTCCTTTGTTCCTATAAAGAAAATACTCCCCCCCCCCCCCCCCCGCCCGGCTAGTTTTAAGATTTTTCTCATCACTGATATTAAAGAGTTTGATTATGTGACATGTAATTTTATTCATACCTCTTGTGTTTTGAGTTTTTGACCTTCTTGGGTCTATGATCTTATAGATTTCATCAAGTTTTATTAAAATTTGTAACTATTTTTTGAAATATATTTTTCTATGCCCTTTCTTTCTCCTCTCCCTTTGGTGACTATTTCAAGTTTATTAGGCTGCTTGAAATTATCGCACAGCTCACTTATGGTCTGTTAATTTTTAAATTTGATTCCTCTTTTACTTCCTTTTGAATATATTGTGTTGCTATGTCTTTAAGACCACTGTTCTTTTCTTCTAGAATGTCTAATCAGACATGAATCTCATCCAGGGTACTTTTCATATCAGACATTATAGTTTCACCTCTAGAAGTTGGATTTGGGTTGATTTTTTAATCTTTTATGTCTCTACTTAACTATTTGAATGCATGGAATACAGTTATAATAATTCTTTTAATGTCTTTGCCTGTTGATTCTTATATCTGTACTAGTTTTGGGTTAGTTTCAATTGATTGACCATCATGTGGGTCCATTTTCTTGCTCCTTTGCATGCTTGGTAATTCTAATATTATATTATAAACTAGAGGCCTGATACATAAAATTCATGCATCGGGGGAGAGGGGTTCCCTCATCCCGGCCTGCACCCTCTCCAATCCGGGACCCCTTGCAGCAGTCAGACATCTCTCTCACAATACGGGATCGCTGGCTCCTAACCGTTCACCTGCCTGCCTGCCTGATCTCCCCTGCTAGCTTGATCCCCATAACTGCTCTCCCCTGCGGGACTGATCCCCATATTTGCTCTCCCCTGCTGGCCTTATCCCCCTAACTGCTCTCCCCTGCTGGCCTGATCCCCCTGACTCCTCCTCTCCCCTGCTCGCCTGATCCCCCTGACTGCTCTCCCCTGCTGGCCTGATCCCCATATTTGCTCTCCCCTGCCAGCCTGATTGCCCCTAACCACCTCTGCCTTGGCCCCGCCATCATGGCTTTGTCCAGAAGGACATCCAGAAGGTCGTCTGGAAGATGTCTGGTCTAATTAGCATATTACCCTTTTATAAGTATAGGTATGTGAATAGCAGAATCACTTAATGGCAGAGGTAATTTATCCATTAGTAAGTTTAATGACATACTTGTCCTACTATGGCAAGTTAAAAAATGAGGTGGAGCCTTGGATGGGTGGCTTAGTTGGTTGGAGTGTCATCTTATACAAGAAATGGTTGCAGGTTTGATTACTGGCCAAGGCACATACCTAAGTTGTGGTTGAAAGCCTAATCAGGGCACATACTGGAGGTATCTGATCACTGTTTCTATCTCATATTTATGTTTCTCTCTCTCTCTCTCTCTCTCTCTCTCTCTCTCTCTCTCTCGCTCTCTCTCTCTTTCTCTCATCTTAAAACCATTAAAAAAACATAATCACATGAGAATTTTTAAAGAAATGAGGTGGAGGGAGATCCAGAACACTGAAGGCACATTCAGTGAATAAGGGATGTAGCAGAATAAATAATTGATATAAGTATAGATAAATTTGGGTGGGGTAATGATAAAATCATTCCTCTACTTAATTCTTAATAATGGAGAAAGGATGAATATGATTTTTCAATTATATTCTACTCTCTAATTTATAATAATAAAAGTGTAATTTGCTAATTAGACCAGACATCCTTCCGGACGACCTTCCAGATGAAGCCGGGGCTGCAAGGGAAGCCCGGGTCCCGGGTGCCCGTCGGCGGCCAGAGGGAAGCCCAGGTCCTGGGTGCCAGAGGGAAGCCAGTGTCAGCAGCTGGGGGAAGAGAGGCCTACTCTTGCAAGAATTTCGTGCATTGGGCCTCTAGTAATGTTATAAAAAGATATTTTTGCTAAATCTAAAAAACCTTATGAGATTAAGGTACTATCATTTTACACTTACTGCAATATTATCTATGATAATAAAAGAGAAAAATGCAAATCGACCAAACGGCTGAATAGTGGAATGACTGTCCGGACATCCTTCTAGACGACCTGAGACCTTACAGATGATCTTTCAGATGAAGCCGGGTCTGCAGCCATGGGATCGAGGCAGCTGCCAGGACTGTGAGGGAGGGATCGAGGCTGTGAAGGTCTACTCTTGGATGAATTTCATGCATCGGGCCTCTAGTTAATAATAAAGTTTTAACATATCTTTATTATTTTATTTTATTTTTATTTTATTTTTTTTTTATTGCTTAAAGTATTACAAAGGGTATTACATATGTATCCATTTTATCCCCCCGCCCTAGACAGTCCCCTAGCCTCCCCTATCACCCAGTGTCTTATGTCCATTGGTTATGCTTATATGCATGCATACAAGTCCTTTAGTTGATCTCTTACCCCCCTACCTCCTGCCCCCCAACCCTCCCCGGCCTTCCCGCTGCAGTTTGACAATCTGTTTGAGGCAGCTCTGCCTCTGTATCTATTATTGTTCAAAAGTTTATAATGGTCTCTATTGTCCATGAATGAGTGAGATCATGTGGTATTTTTCCTTTATTGACTGGCTTATTTCACTTAGCATAATGCTCTCCAGTTCCATCCATGACGTTGCAAATGGTAAGAGTTCCTTCCTTTTTACAGCAGCATAGTATTCCATCGTGTAGATGTACCACAGTTTTCTAATCCATTCATCTACTGATGGGCACTTAGGCTGTTTCCAGATCTTAGCTATGGTGAATTGTGCTGCTATGAACATAGGGGTGCATATATCCTTTCTGATTGGTGTTTCTGGTTTCTTGGGATATATTCCTAGAAGTGGGATCACAGGGTCAAATGGGAGTTCCATTTTCAGTTTTTTAAGGAAACTCCATACTGTCTTCCATAGTGGCTGCACCAGTCTGCATTCCCACCAGCAGTGCACAAGTGTTCCTTTTTCTCCACATCCTCTCCAGCACTTGTCGTTTGTTGATTTGTTGATGATAGCCAGTCTGACAGGTGTGAGATGGTACCTCATTGCTGTTTTGATTTGCATCTCTCGGATGATTAGTGACTTTGAGCATGTTTTCATATGTCTCTTGGCTTTCTGAATGTCCTCTTTTGAAAGGTGTCTATTTAGGTCCTTTGCCCATTTTTTGATTGGATTGTTTATCTTCCTTTTGTTAAGTTGTATGAGTTCCCTATAAATTTTGGAGATTAGGCCCTTATCAGATATGTCATTGGCAAATATGTTTTCCCACACAGTGGGTTTTCTCGTTGTTTTGTTGATG
This sequence comes from Myotis daubentonii, assembly GCF_963259705.1. NCBI lineage: Eukaryota > Metazoa > Chordata > Mammalia > Chiroptera > Vespertilionidae > Myotis > Myotis daubentonii. Next base: position 101,886,062 of record NC_081842.1, on the reverse strand, counting down.
GTTTCTTTTGCTGTGCAGAAGCTTTTTATTTTGATGTAGTCCCATTTGTTTATTTTTTCTTTAGTTTCAAGTGCCCTAGGAGCTGTATCAGTGAAGAAATTGCTTCGGCATATGTCTGAGATTTTCTTGCCTTTGGATTCTTCTAGAATTTTTATGGTTTCCTGTCGTACATTTAAGTCCTTTATCCATTTTGAGTTTATTTTTGTGTATGGTGTAAGTTGGTGGTCTAGTTTCATTTTCTTGCATATATCTGTCCAATTTTCCCAACACCATTTATTGAAGAGACTATCTTGGCTCCATTGTATGTTCTTGCCTCCTTTGTCAAATATTAATTGAGCATATTGGTTCGGGCCAATTTCTGGGCTCTCTATTCTATTCCATTGATCTATATGCCTATTCTTGTGCCAGTACCAGGCAGTTTTGAGAACAGTGGCTTTGTAATACAACTTGATATCTGGTATTGAGATCCCACCTACTTTGTTCTTTTTCAGGATTGCTGCAGCTATTCGGGGTCTTTTTTTATTCCAGATGAATTTTTGGAAAGTTCGTTCTAGATCTCTGAAGTATGCTGTTGGTACTTTAATGGGAAGTGCGTTGAATTTATAGATTGCTTTGGGTAGTATGGACATTTTAATGATGTTGATTCTACCAATCCATGAACACGGTATGTTCTTCCATCTGTTTATGTCTTCCTCTATGTCTTTTTTCAACGTCCTGTAGTTTTCTCAGTAGAGGTCTTTTACCTCTTTAGTTAAGTTTATTCCTAGGTAGCTTAGTTTTTTTGGTGCAATGGTAAACGGGATTGTTTTTATAATCTCTCTTTCTGAAAGTTCACTATTGGTGTATAGAAATGCCTCAGATTTCTTGGGGTTAATTTTGTATCCTGCTACATTGCCAAATTCATGTATTAAGTCTAGTAGCTTTTTGATGGAATCTCTAGGGTTTTGTATGTATAATATCATGTCGTCTGCAAATAAGGACAGTTTTACTTCCTCTTTTCCAACTTGGATGCCTTTTATTTCTTCTTCTTGCCGAATTGCAATGGCTAACACTTCCAGTACTATGTTGAACAGGAGTGGTGAGAGGGGGCATCCCTGTCTTGTTCCTGTTCTTAGGGGAAATGGTGTTAGTTTTTGTCCGTTGAGTATGATGTTGGCTGTGGGCCTGTCATATATGGCTTTTATTATGTTGAGGTATGATCCTTCTACTCCCACCTTGCTGAGAGTTTTTATCAAAAATGGGTGTTGAATTTTGTCAAATGCTTTTTCTGCATCAATTGATATGACCATGTGGTTTTTTTCTTTCAATTTGTTTATGTGATGTATCACGTTTATTGATTTGCGGATATTGTACCATCCTTGCATCCCTGGGATGAATCCTACTTGGTCATGGTGTATGATCTTTCTGATGTACTGCTGGATCCGATTTGCTAAGATTTTGTTGAGGATTTTGGCATCTATGTTCATGAGGGATATTGGCCTGTAATTCTCTTTCATTGTGTTGTCTTTACCTGGTTTTGGTATTAGGGTGATGCTGGCTTCATAGAATGAGCTTGGAAGTGTTCCTTCCTCTTGAATTTTTTGTAGTAGTCTGAGGAGGATAGGTTTTAGTTCTTCCTTGAATGTTTGGTAAAACTCCCCTGTGAAGCCGTCTGGTCCTGGGCTTTTGTTTGATGGAAGCTTTTTAATGACTGCTTCAATTTCTTCCATAGTTATTGGCCTGTTGAGATTTTTAGATTCTTCCTGATTGAGTTTTGGAATGCTGTATTTTTCTAGGAATTTGTCCATTTCCTCCAGGTTGTCTAGTTTGTTGGAGTAAAGCTGTCCATAGTATTTTTTAACAATCATTTGTATTTCTGTGGGGTCTGTTGTTATTTCGCCTCTATCGTTTCTGATTTTATTTATTTGGGTCCTCTCTCTCTGCTTCTTGGTGAGTCTGGCTAGAGGTTTATCAATCTTGTTTATCCTTTCAAAGAACCAGCTCTTGGTTTCATTGATTTTCTGTATTGTTTTTTTGGTCTCTATGTCATTTATTTCTGCTCTAATCTTTATTATCTCCTTCCTTCTGCTCACTCTGGGGTTTTCTTGTTGCTCTCTTTCTAATTCTTTGAGTTGTAGAGTTAGATGATTTACTACCATTTTTTCTTGTTTTTTGAGATAGGCCTGTAGAGCTATAAACTTCCCTCTCAGGACTGCTTTCAATGTGTCCCATTGGTTTTGGATTGTTGTGTTTTCATTGTCATTAGTTTCCAGGATGTTTTTAATTTCTTCTTTGATCTCATTGGTAACCCAATCAATATTTAATAGCATGCTATTCAGCTTCCAGGTGTTTGAGTATTTTGGGTTGTTTTTATTGTAGTTTATTTCTAATATTATGCCATTGTGGTCTGCGAAGACGCTTTTTATGATTTCAATCTTCTTGAATTTGGGGATACTTTGCTTGTGACCCAATATGTGGTCTATTTTTGAATATGTCCCATGAGCACCTGAGAAGAACGTATATTCTCTGGCTTTGGGGTGCAGTGTTCTGAAGATGTCTATTAAGTCCATCTGATCTAGTGAGTCATTTAGGATTGCTGTATCTTTGCTGATTGTTTGTCTATAGGACTTATCCAGTGCTGTCAATGGTGTATTAAAGTCCCCTACTATGATTGTATTGTTGTCGATCTCTCCTTTGATATTTTCCAGGAGTTTTTTTATGAATTTGGGTGCTCCTACATTGGGTGCATATATGTTTACCAGGGTTATATCTTCTTGTTGTATTGATCCCTTTAGTATTATGAAGTGGCCTTCCTTATCTCTTGTTAAGGCCTTCACTTTGAGGTCTATTTTGTCCCATATAAGTATTGCTACCCCAGCTTTCTTTTCCTTTCCATTTGCCTGAAAGATATTTTTCCATCCTTTCACTTTCAGTCTGTGTGAGTCCCTTCTAATGAGGTGGGTTTCTTGTAGACAGCAGATGTATGGGTCATGTTTTTTTATCCATTCAGCCACTCGATGTCTTTTGGTTGGAGCATTTAGTCCGTTTACGTTTAAAGTTATTATTGAAAGGTACTTGTTTGTAGCCATTTCTTTTTGTGTGTGTGTGTGGCTGTTTTCTTTCTGAGCTTTTTATTTCTTCTTTTTATACCAGTCCCTTTAGCATTCCTTGCATTGCTGGCTTGGTGGTGACAAACTCCCTTAGTCTTTTTTTGTCTGTGAAGCTTCTTATTTCCCCTTCAAGTTTGAATGATAGCCTTGCTGGATAGAGTATTCTTGGATTCAGTCCTTTGCTTTGCATCACTTTGTAAATTTCAGTCCATTCTTTTCTGGCCTGATGTGTTTCTGTTGAGAAGTCATTTGACAATCTAATGGGAGATCCCTTGTATGTAACTTTCCGTCTCTCTCTTGCAGCCTGTAAGATTCTCTCTTTGTCCTGAACATTTGCCATGGTGATTATGATGTGTCTTGGTGTGGGTCTTTTCGGGTTCACCTTGTTTGGGACTCTCTGGGCTTGTGTGACTTTTTTCTTCCCCACCTCAGGAAAGTTTTCTGATATTATTTCTTCGAGTAGGTTTTCTAATCCTTGTTCATCTTTCTGTTGTTCTGGTACTCCTATTATTCGTATGTTGTTTCGTTTCATGTTGTCCCAAAGCTCCCTTAGGCTCTCCTCCTGTCTTTTAATTTTTTTCTCCAATTGCAGTACATTTTGGGTGTGTTTTGCTTCCTTGTCTTCTAATTCACTTATTCGGTCCTCCGCTTCTCCTAGTCTACTGTTGATACTTTCAATGGAGTTTTTCATTGCAGCTATATCACTCTTCATTTCTTCTTGGGTCTTACTTAGGTTGTTGATTTTTTCATCTGTTTCTTCTAGCTTCTTCCATATGTTATCGATTTTTTCATCTGTTTCTTCTTGCTTCTTGCAGAGGTTGTCGATTTTTTCCTCCATCCGGTTTATGCACTCTAGGATCCTTATTCTGAATTCTTTATCTGTCATGTTGCATGCCTCTGTATTACTTAGCTGCTTTTCTGGAGAGTCCTCCTTCTCTTTCCTTTGGGGGTTTCTTTGTCTACCCATGTTTGATCTCACTGACATATCTAGACGTTGAGTTGTTCGGTGGTTGCTCCCTTGGTGGCAGTGACTCCTTGGTCTGTGGTTGCTCTTTGGGCGGTTGCGGTAGCAGCTGCTCTTCAGTTGGCAGCAGCTCCTCTGGTGGGTGCTGTTCACAGCTGTGGTGGCTCTTCCGGCTGGTGGGGCGAGGTTTCACGTACAGCTGCTGTTCCTCAGCAGAGGATGAGGTGCTCAGGAGGTTGCTGTTGCTTGGATCTGCTGCGTTGATTTAAAGGCACAAAATACAACACAACAAGGCACCACGTACCAGGCACTATACACAAATATATTCACGATATTAATAACCCCAATTAAAGGTGACCACCTGAATTAAGAGAATTAGGGGATAAGGCAGAAGGAAGAGAAAAAGATAAAAGAGAAAAAGGAAAAGAAAGTAGGGACCAAAAAAAGGGAGTGCAAAAATGAAATTGGGAAAAAGGAAGGGGGAAAATAAAAGCGAGAAAAGAAAAGAAAAAAAAAAGAGCAAAAAGAGAGAATGAAGTGGAAGAGGGAAGAGACTTTTTATATGAGGAGAATACTCCTATAGAACAGCCATTAATCCCAACAAATTCCAGCAACAGCTCCCTGGATATGAATGCAAACTAGAAACAACCAATAATATAACGATGAAAATAGAATGGTGAACACTAATCCCAAAATAAAATAAAGAAAAAATAAAATGGCACTTTAAAAAATGGTAAAATGGTAGCAGTAATAATACTGGTTAAAAATAAGAAGGTAGTAATTAAAAGGGTAAAATCAGGTGATGGAAAAAGAAGAAAAGAAAGAAAAAAAAAGAAAAAAAAAAGAACAGAAAAAAAAAGAATGAAAAAAAAATTGGTTTCTTAGTTAAAAAGTGAAAAAAGAAAAAAAATTGCAGTAGTGAAGGTCCTTCGTTTCTTCTATTCTTCAGTGTGGCTCGCCTTAGACCTTCCAGGTATTCAGGACAGTGTTGAGTTTCCCTGCGATATACTGTTCCTCTGTGTTGTAAACCACAGTCCTTATTTTAAAGCATGCCGCATTTATTTCCCAGACTGCCTTATTTTGTGTTTAGCAAAGAGTCAGTTTGTGGGTCAGCCTCTGGGTGGCAGTGTTCTGGGGTTGGCCTCTGGGGCTATAGGGCCTCTCTGTCCAGTGGAAGTTCACTGCCCAGAGCTGACTGCGTAATAGTTAGTTACCAGCGCTATGTTGTTGCTGGGATTGAAAATCCCCCTATAGGCCAGACCCTGTTAACTCCCAGGGACTGATCAGGTTATCTTAATCCTTGATCTCGTACAGGGTGGAATCTGGGTGTGGCTGTGCTCCTTGCCTGGGGGCTGGGGGGAGGAGACTCCCTCTCAGGAGCGGGTGGCTGCCCCAGTCCCGGGCTCTGGGGTGTCTCAGCACTCAATTCACTACCACCTCTCCCGGCTCCCCCTCTTTCCCCAGTCTCTCCCCAGATTCCACTCCTCCGCACACTCTCCCTCTCTTCAGCACAGGTGAGTGTCTGTATCCGAAATGTCCCATGAACAGGATTCAGTGAAAACAAACAAACAAATGCCGGCCGCGGAAACGGGGAAGGCTTGGTTTCTGTAAGCTTCTTCTCTTACCGGGACTGCATGGTCAGGTCAGCTCTTCAGGCTGCCCCCTTTAGGCTCAGTCCTCCGTGATCACAGAACCCAGCTCTCAATTTCCCTGGCGGCGCCCGGAATCCCGCGGTTCTCCTTTCCCCCGTCAGGGGCTGTGCCTGTCCCAAGGGACGCGGCTGTCTGCCACGCGGTCTCCCTCCGACTCTCTGGGCTCAGAGGTCTGGCAAACTTTCCTGCCCAAATCCCTGGTTTTTTTTTTACCTTACCAGGGGAGTTCTGCTCTTCCCGGCTGTAAACCCTCTCACCAGCTGAGCAATTTCGCCAATTCGGTGTGAGTGTTACTAGCTTCAGCTGCTCGCTCCATTTGCTCCGGGACACGACCTGGGACCATCTTTATTATTTTAAATGTAAAGTACTGTAGTATTGCATATCAGGTTTTATAATTAGATATGAATGTCTATATTTTATCATTTTCAAATATATTAGCAGAAATAGAAAATAGGTTTATTTAAAAATTGAATAATTTAACCTACCTGTTGAATATTTTAAAACTTTATTCAATGATGTCTTAACCAAGCTAGTAGAAGACTGGGAGCAATGTGTCTCTTGAACTAGATAAGTGCAAATGACCATTTAAGGTGAACTACCAGCACCTATGAAGTTGAATGACCCCATTTTCCTTGACTAAGTTCTGTTGCTGATACAGAAAATTTGTTTTTATTGCTACCATTTTTTTCTTTAGCTACTTTTCTGAACCTTTGCCAATCTTGTCTTATTCTAGTTAATTACTTTTTTTTAAGGTTTTCAAGATATTAGCAAGAAGATAACTAGACAAGATGCCTGATTTACTTGACTTCTCAGAAATCTTCAATTGCCAACTACCCAATCTCTCCAAAAATAGAATACTTTACACATTATTTCCATTTTAGTAGGTGGCAAAAATAATTGATTAAATCATATTGCAACATTTGTCTATGCTGTTCAACCTAACTCTTCCATAGTGACTATCAATGATGCAAGAGGTGGCCTGACTACTGAGATGAGTTCAGGTTTCAGTTATTCAATTATTTGAGTATCCAACAATATCTACCACACATTGTAAATATCCCAATGAAGCAGCAAAGAGAGAAGTGGAAACACACAGAATCTCACCCCCGCCCCGTGTGTCTACTTTATCCCAGTCTAGCCCAATAAGAGAGTGGAAACCATGATGTAGGCATGTTCCAATGCCCAGCATTTGGAGAAGTAGTTGGTTATAGGCATGACATACCCTAATATTTATGAGAAGAAAATAAACTTTGTAATTTTACCAAGAGTTTTTATTTCTTTCTCTTTCTCTCTTACAGACCACCACTCTGCATGTATGATATTGTACTTAAAGAAAATGAGGAGGTATTTCTCAATCCATGCACCTGTATAGCAGAGGAAATATAGCATGCCTTCTTCAATCAATTGTAACAACTTGTTTGTGAAGTGAAGAAGTTGTAATGGGAACAGTGTAATCAGTATTTCTTTTAGAATGTACTGTTCAATCTGGGATTCAGATATTTCTACTTCTTAAAAATGCATATGGCAAAGCATTCTGAATATATTTTAAAAGCTGTTTATTTCTGTGTACATCAATCAACTGTTTATCATCTAATTTTCCCTTAATTGCTTATCCTATATAATAAAAGCCTAATATGCTGAGTGTCTGATCGTCTGGTCATCCATTCAACCAATTGAAGTGTAATCTACACTAATAAAAGAGAAACATGGTAATTGGCGTACGACCGCTACCCTTTTCATTGGCTAATCAGCGAGATATGCAAATTAACTGTCAGCCAAGATGGCGGCTGGCAGCCAGGCAGCTTGAAACTAACATGAGGCTTGCTTGCCTCAGTGACGGACGAAACCAACGTTCCCCACCTGCGGCTGCAGGCCTCTGAGCCTGCAGTTTCAAACATTGTAACAAATACCGCAGGACTTCAGCCAGCAGATTCGCAACATTGTATGCAAAGGCCAGAAACCTACTTTCAGGAGCGGCGGCCTAAGAGCTGGAGCCAAGCCTCAAGCTAAAGCTGGCCCAGAATAAAAAAAAAAAAAAAAAGGAGCAGTTGAGAGCTTCAGTCACCCCCAGCCTGAAAACAGCCCTCAGCCCCTCACCCAGACTGGCCAGGCACCCCAGTGGGGAGCCCCACCCTGAAGGGTGTGTGACCAGCTGCAAACAGCCATCATCCCCTCACCCAGGCTGGCCAGGCACCCCAGTGGGGACCCCCACCCTGATCCAGGACACCCTTCAGGGCAAACCAGCCAGCCTCACCCATGCACCAGGCCTCTATCCTATATAGTAAAAGGGTAATATGCCTCCCAGCACCGGGATCAGCATGACAGGGGGCAGCGCCCAAACCCCCTGATCGCCCTGCGGCTCTGTGTGTGACAGGGGGCGGGGCCCCAACCTCCTGAGCAGCCCTGCTCTGTGCCTTATGGGAGGAGCTCCCCAACGCCCCCACCCCCCACGGGCTCTGCTCTGTGTGTGATGGGGTAGAGCCATAACCTCCTCATCGGCCCTGCCCTGAGTGTGAGAGTGGCGGCACCCCAACCCCCTGATTGGCCCTGTTCTGTGCCTGATGGGGGGAGCTCCCCAACCACTTGATTGCCCTGCGGCTCTGTGTGTGACAGGGTGTGGCACCCCAACCCCTCCCCACGGGCCCTGCTCTGTGTGTGACGGGGTAGAGCCATAACCTCCCCATCGGCCCTGCCCTGAGTGTGACAGTGGCGGCGCCCCAACCCCCTGATCGGCCCTGCTCTGTGGGTGATAGAGGGCGGTGCCCCAACCCCCTGATGGGCCCTGCTCTGTGGGTGACGGGGGCAGCGCCCCAACCCCCTGATTGGCCCTGCTCTGTGCGTGACAGGGGGTGGCACCACAACCTCCCCATTGACCCTGCCTTGAGTGTGACAGGGGATGGTGCCCCAACCCCCAATTGGCCCTACCCTGAGCGTGACTGAGGCTGGCATCACAATCTCCCAATATGCCCTGCTCTGTGCATGACGGGGCGGTGCCCCAACTCCCCAATCGGCCCTGCTCTGAGCCCGACCAGGGGCTGCACCTAGGGATTGGGCCTGCCCTCTGCCACCCAGGAGCAGGCCTAAGCCAGCAGGTCGTTATCTCCCTAGGGGTCCCAGACTGCGAGAGGGCACAGGCCGGGCTGAGGGACCCCCCCCTCCGAGTGCACAAATTTTTGTGCACCGGGCCTCTAGTATATTAATGATATGCTAAGCTCCGCTCAACCGCTCACCATGATGTGCACTGACCACCAGGGGACAGACAGTCAACTGGTCAACCAGTTACTATAATGTGCACTGGCTGCCAGGGGGCAGATGTTCTGACTGGTAGGTTAGCTTGCTGCTGGGGTCCGGCTGGCCCCACCCCTGATTGGTGCCCCCCACGGGACCCCACCCATGCATGAATTTGTGCACCAGGATTCTAGTTAATAGATAATATGTCATAAGAATAAAGAGAAACATTCTTCCAATACACAGTCTAAACATTCTCCACTTCTCAAACTGCAGTGGTAAAATAAATGAATATTTTTAAATTGTAAATTTGTCACTTGAATAATTCACTTGTATTAATGCAAATCTTATAAACACAAATACACCTTCTGTTTAGTGGTCTATTTAGAATTTTTTATGATGCTTTGTACATCAAGATTTTGTTCCTATGGAGCATAATAATCTATGGGTTCATAATATTTAAGGCCAAATCTTAGGCCCACTACTACTGATGGTGTTATCATAAGTAATTAAATTTACCTCACCATGTTTCAGTCACCTAAGAATTTTTGTGAAGATTGATTCAATACTTTGACTTGTATCTGCTTATAATGATAATAATAAAAATGATAGCTAACACATGAATTACTATATTCCTATTCATTTAATTGTTACAAAAATCCTATGTGATTGGCCTTGTTATCTCCACTGATAAAGAAATTGAGGCACAGAATGTTAACTAACTTACCCAGGATCATAAACAAAACCAGAATTGTAAGCTAAAAAGTGTGGATCATGTGTCCATATTATTAAACCCTATAATATGTGTTTCTCCACAGTTTAATATATGTTAGTAGCTATATTTACAAGTATTACTTTCAGAGTGAATAATGTAAATGTCCTTGGCATTGTCCTTTTTACCTGTTCAGTCCAGGAATTCCTGGCCCAGGTCTCTCACTTATGTGTGAATGCTCCCAAGGTTTCTTTTATGTATGTTTTAAACCAATCTACAACTTAGTCTCTAAGCTTCTGAATTCCTCCTTTATTAAGGGGAATTGCTGGGGCTGCCTTAACAAACTACCACAGAAGCAGTGGCCCAAACAACATATATTTTCTCAAGTTCTGTAGGCTAGAAGTCTAAGATAGGTGTCATCAGGTTTGGTTTTCTCTAAGGCCTCTTTCCTTGAGTTGCAGATAGCCATCCTTTTAAAAAATAATTTGTTTTTATTGATTTTTAGAGAGAGGAAGGGAGAGAGAGATAGAAGTGTTGATGAGAAAGAAACATCAACATCAATTGGTTGCCTCCTGCACACTCCCTGCTTGGGATCGAGCCTGCAACAGGGCATGTGCCCTGATCAGGAATCAAACCAGTGACCTTTTGGTGCAAGAGTGGAGCTCAACCACGGAGCCACACAGGCTGGGCAATAGCCACTATCTTGCTGTCTTCTCATGGTCTTTCCTTTGTGCATGCTGTCTCTAAATTTCCTCTTATAAGGACACCAGTCAGATTCAAGTAGGGCCCACCCCAATGAATTCATTTTAATTTAGTCACCTCTAAAGGCCCTATCTCCAAATACAGTCACATTCTGAGATACTAAGGGTTAGGAGTTTAGCATATGAATTTGGGGAGGGGTCATAGTTCAGCTCATAATACCTTTTATGACTCATTGGCAATGCTGCCGGCACCTCTACTGTCTGACAGTCGTTGAAAAGAGCTCCTTCAGTTTTTACTACAGCCATTCACCCCAGGCCTCTGGCTCCAGACCACAGAGACACGTTCTCTCTCACCTCTGTCACTTAGGCATTTGCTCACACATTTCCCACATTCTTAAACAAAACCAGGAAATGTTAGGTAGTTTCACTTTTCCAATCCCTTCCCACCCAATTTCTTGGCAAATATCCCCAGAAATGTTTAAATCTCAGTCAGTTACATTAATTACATATAAAATGAAAAAAAAAAAGCATTATACGTATGTCACCAGTAGCAGAAATCCTGCTTTAGTCTTGGTTGTGTTGGGCCTCTTGATGACAGAGAATCAGTAACCAACTTGTCTTCCAACATATTCAATGACTCCATAACCCTCATCATAAAGGTTCTTTGACATGGGTGATAGAAGCTTTCAAGGAGAACTCGAAGATATAACCTTACAATGTGTTGTTAGGTTTTCGGTATCCTAATTCTATACACTTTTATTTTGTTTGTCTGTTTTTTCAAGGTAAAAGTTAACAAGGGAAGGAAGCCTTGGGACTTGTCTTGGTGGTGAGGAAAATAAACTCTGACGCTCAAGTTTATAATCTTCTAGGAATATTTTAATCATATTTATTTTTTTGAAATTTGTGGAGATCATAGATCAAAAATAGAAGAAGAAAAATATGTACTTTCCAGAGGCCCATAAAGAAGTACAGATGTTCTATAGCAGTGATGGCGAACCTATGACACGTGTGTCAGAGGTGACACGCAAACTCATTTTGGGTGACATGCATCGACAGAGACAGAAAATTGCATAAATCAAATATTTGTCTCTCACAAAGGCCAGAGTTGGGCATCACTCGAGTAATATTATTACTCACGTTACTCATGATCAATAATGCAATTCTAAAACATGTACATCGGTGTTGCGTAGCAAAGATACATAGTGAAAACATCCAAGATACATTGTTCCAATATTGACATTAATATAAAAAGGTTAAGAATTGCACTATAAAGAGATTAATCTTTACTCATGACATTTTATTTTTACTCGAGTGACAAAATGCCCAATTCTGGAAACGGCCTCATTATTGTCAACATGTGCCTCGGGTAAGCTTCCCGTGCGTTCGGGTGCATTCCACAAACGGACGCACTTGATCGCCATGTTCGTTAGGAGACAGGAGTGGGAGGGTTAGAAGAAAAAGATATACAGTGCAACAGTGCTCGACGAGACATTCTGCGTGTCGGATAATTGATTACAGCACCATATATTTGTTGGTTATACATACTATCTTTGAATTGTTTTGCACCAGGGGTCAGTGCAACAACACTGCAAAAAGTTAATAGGTAAGAAACCTATCAACCATTTATAAAAAACGCCGTGATTTATATTTATTTTTGCAGCCTTGAGATGGAGAATCAAAAAAAATAAAAAAGCAAGATTGAATGATAAAGGAAATGGAAGTAGCAGTAGCCAACCCTTTCAAGACATATGGACCGAGATGTATGGGATTGTCAACAGAAACAGCAGATCATTGTGCATACTGTGTAATGAAACAGTAGTAAGCAGAACGTGGAATGTAAAGAGACATTTTGAAACTAATCATTGTCAGCTCTTGAAAAAAGTATCAATGAAAGGAAGGAATACATTTCTAGGCAGCTACACCTCTATAAAAGTCAATCAAATTCCATCATTAAATTTGTAAGATGCTCTACAAATTTAACATCAGCAAGTTACTGTATTGCTCACTCCATAGCTCAGCATGGAAAAGCCCTCAGTGACGGAGAATTTATTAAGAAAACATTTCTAAAATGTGCACCAGCTCTATTTCACGATATGAAAATAAAGATGATATTATTAAAAGAATTTCTGAGTTACCACTCAGTAGAAATACTATCAAAGACAGAATAATAGATCTTAACAAAAATGTACAACATCAATTAAAAAAAGACTTAAATAGTTGTAAATATTTTTTGATTTCTCTTGATGAAACTGATGTCACATCAAATGCTCAGTTGGCCATTATTGCTAGATATTCTGATGGTCTCACAATGAGAGAAGAGTTGATAAACTAAGAATCAGTGCCAATAAGTACATCAGGAAACGAAATATGTAAGGTTGTTATAAAAACATTCAGGAACCTAAACATTGATATCTCTAAAATTGTGTCAGTCACGACAGATGGGGCACCAAATATGGTGGGAAAAATGTGGGATTCCTGAAATTGTTTATGGAAGCTATTAGACATCCACTTGTACCTTTTCATTGCATTATCCATCAGGAGGTGTTGTGTGCCAAATCGGGATTCTCAGAATTGAATGATTTAATGTCAGTTGTAACAAAAATTGTGAATTTTATAGCTTCTCGACCCCTTCACAAGCGAGAATTTTCTGCACTTTTACAGGAAGTTGATTCAACCTACAGTGGACTACTGATGTTCAATAATGTGAGATGGCTGAGTCGAGGTAAAGTACTTGAGCGATTTGTGGAGTGCTTAGAAGAAATTACTGTATTTATTGAGAATAAGGATCTGGCAAACTTTCCTCAGATCAATGATCATAAGTGGGTCAGCAATTTGATGTTTTTTACACATTTTTCTGTTCATATGAATGAACTGAACTTAAAATTACAAGGTTTTGGGAAAAGTATTGACGTTATGTTTGGATACATCAAATCTTTTGAAAGTAAACAAAATTTTCAAGCGAGATATTGAAGCTAAAACTTGTAAATATTTTTCTCGGATAAAAAATGTATTTTGAGAAGGCCACTACAACGAGTGTAATGGAGTCCATACTTGTGTACCAGAAAATAGTAACACGTTATTTGAACAGTTCAGTGAAAGATTCAACCAATTTAGAAGCCTAGAACAGACCATTAAAATAATTAAGTATCCAGATGTAGTTGTTTCCAGTACTTTGGAATTAAAGGATTTCCAATGGATGCAAATTGACGATTTAGAGATGCAACTTGCAGATTTTCAAGGTAGCATTTGGAGTCATGTGTTTGTCGACTTAAGGTCGAAACTTGAAAATCTGAAACGAAATCGTTTGAATAATGAAGAAGAGTGCAACTATGAACAAGAAATTTTGAGTGCTTGGAACAGAGTACCTGACACTTTAGCGACATAAAAAATCTAGCAATGGCTTTGCTAACAATTTTTTCATCAACATATTTTTGTGAGACTTTGTTCTTAGCATTAAATAATATTAAAATGAACAAAAGAAACCGGCTAACAGATGAAGTTAGTGGCGCTTGCTTGGCCTTGATGTGCACCAAGTATGAACCTGCAATCAAAGAATTAGCAGACAAACTTGAGCACCAAAAAAGTCATTAATTTCTAGTTTTCATACCATTTGATTATCATTGGTTTTATTATTATTTTTTCCTAAATGTACATTGTTTTTGTTCATTTTATACATTTTTTGTTGATTTTTCTTTGTTAAATGGCATTTAAATATACAAAATAAATATCAAAAATATAAATCTTTTTTTACTATGGTTGCAAATATAAAAAAAATTATGAATATTTCTATATGTGACACGGCACCAGAGTTAAGTTAGGATTTTTCAAAATTTTGACACGCCGAGCTCAAAAGGTTCACCATCACTCTTCTATAGCAATTATCTGGTCAACAAAGAGAACAAATAACTCTTATTCGCAAAATATGTTACGCCAGGCTGCTTTGAAGACATGAAGTTCTGGATCAGATACAAAGAAAGCGGAGAAATGAGGTGTTTAAAACCTTTAACCTTAAGAATGTCTACTTGGCACAGGTCACAGCATCAACTTAACACGGTCTTTCAAAGTTCCCTCACAAATGCAGCTTGAAGATTTTAGGTCAAGATAACAGAGTGGGCAAATGCTGTGCTCATCTCCTTGCATGACCACATTGAAATTACAACTAAATTATAGAACAGCCACCCATGAGAACCATTTGAAGATTGGCTGAACAGAACTCCTATAACTAAGGATATAAGGAATAAGCAATGTCGAGATTGGTAAGGAAGGACGGAGATGTGAATCAGGCAGGTCCCACATCCACGTGCAGTGTTTGAGAATCAGGAGGCGTATCTTGGCTGCACATGTGCCCACTGAGGAGAAAGGGGTAGCAGTCCCAAACTGGGTTTTCTAGCCTGGAGTACCAGTGTGAGAAATAGAATTCCCCCAAACAGTTGGCCGTGAAAGCCAGCAGGGTCTCCATCCAGGTGAGACAGGGCTGCTGTGAACCCAGGCGTCTACAAACACTAGCCCTAAACTCTAGAGAAAGGGCAGCAGCTCAAAAAAGCCTGGGACAGGAGAGGAACTGAATTGTCTGGCTTCAGGGTGAGGGCTGGAGGGGCAGCTCTCTCTGAACTAAAGTGCTGGCAAGTGCCATTGTTTTTGTTGACCCCTCCCACACAGCTGGCAAGTGCAAGTAAACACCAAATCTGATTCTCCATTAACCAGGCTTAAGCCACTCTCGCCCCACACTGGTGATACTGACCCAATTTAACCACCTGGCCCAAATCTTTTTCAGAGGCTAATTCACTTAAAGCACAGATGTTTTATAGCAATTAACTGGTCCCAAAATGCAGACTTTCATATCCCAAACAAGCAGTCTGGTAACTCTTGGCAAGTGGCCCCAAGTCTGGCATCAGTAACAGCAGGCCTCAGTCACTTCCACGTCCAGCATAGGCAGCTACCAACCACAGATAAGTTTATAGCTCTTACTAGATGACCACAGGCAGACATAGGTAGCCGCTAATCTTAGCCTTCACCAGAGCCTTTCCAAAGAGGTCCCGGTACCAACATACCATTGGCCAGCTTTAGATCACACCAGGGCACTATCTAATAAGATCCACAAATAGCACACGCAAAAGGTGCGCTTGTCAGGCACCAGAGACCTCTAAAGCAAATCCCGCTCTATGGAGTCATCACACACACAGTAGCTTTTCTGCTATTGTCATAGCCAGTCGACCTGAGGGTCAGTCCCACCAATTGATGTGCAAACAGCAATCAAGGTCAACTCTAACAGGAGAGTACATATAACTCACACAAAAGACACCCCTAGAGAACTCAGCATAGGTGACCAGGAGCAATGAATCACTGGACCAATCAAGACACTACTATATAAGGTGACTCTGCCAAGACTGGGAGAAGTGGCAGATCTACTAATTATATAGAAGCAAATTCAAAGAGATAGCCAAAATGAGAGAGTCCCAATCAAGATGAACCCAAAAAGACCTACATCAAGACACATTATAATTAAATTGGCAAATGTAAAAGACAAATAAAATCTTAAAGGCAGCAAGAGAGAGTCAGAAAGTTACTTACAAGGGATCTCCCATTAGAATATCAATTGATTTCTCAATAGAAACACATCAAACCAGAAGGGAGTGGCATGAAGTATATGAAGTGATGAAAAGTGGAATAGAAGATGGCGGTTGGCAGGATGGAGGTGAGGAGAGGATGTGAGCAAGTGAGGGGGTGAAAGAAGAGTGCGTGGATGTGTGGTGTGGTGTGTGTGTGTGTGTGTGTGTGTGTGTGTGTGTGTGTTGTGGGGGACAGTTAAATCTGGCAGGAGTAGCAGGGGCTAGCTACTGGACAGGGAGAACCTACCACAACTGCAGACACTCCCCAGGCTGTGGGACTTGGGCATGGAGCCCACACCATCTTGAAGGGGAGAGTGGCCTCTTCTAGGAACTCATCAGCACCACCACCCAGACAGTCCTTGCACACTGCCTGCGACCCTGCAGCCACTCCAACCAAAATCCTGCGCCTCACCTGCAGGCCTGCAGAGCCTAGGACCTCCACCTCCAAAGGTACACACCTCCTGCAGCAGTAAGTGTGACCACCCCCTTCCCCAGTGGCAGACCTCTGGACACCACAGTTGTGCGTTTCTAGTTCATAGGCCTCCTGAGCCCATTGCTCCACAGGCAGCTCTTGGGTGCCGCTATGAGCCCCTGCTGGGTGTGATCTTACACAAACAAGGCTGCACTGCCCTGGCAATAGAAATTCTGAATTCGCTCTTCCTGGATACCTACCCACAGACACCTTGGTTGCACGACATCAGAGCCAGGGCCCCTCAGAGTGGGTCAGTACACTGCGCTGGCAAACACACCTCCACAGATGCACTTTTCCAGAGTGCAGGCCTCCTGAGCCCCACCACCCCTACAGATGGCTCCTGGGTGCCTCTGTGAGCCCCCACTGGGTATGTGCAATTTTAACCAAGGGTGCAAGGCAGCAAAAATTGGAACCCCCTCCCAGGCTGCTGACTTCTGGACACCACAGTGTGCCTTTCTAGCATGCAGGCCTACTGAGCCTGCTGCCCCTATAGGCAGATCCTGGGTGCCTCCTTAAGCCCCGGATGGATGTGCTCATATCCAAACAAGGACGCACGACCTGGAAGTAGAAATTTGGACTTCCCCTTCCCGGCTGCATACCCACAGACACCGTGGTCGTGTGGTTTCAGCACGAATGTCCCCAGAGGCCACTGCCCCAGCAGGCAACTCCTGGGTGCCTCTGTGAGCTGCGACTAGGTGCATTCATATCCAGCTAAGGGCTCAAGGCCCTGACAGCAAAAATTCGGACTTCCTCCTCCTCAGCTGCTGACCTCCGGTCACTGCAGTTGCACTAATCCAGGGTGCAAGGCCCCTGAGCCCACTGCCCCAGCAGGCAGCCCCTGGGTACTTCTTGAGCTGCCAAAAGGCACAAACCCAGCTGCTGGCATCCAGTCCCTGCAGTAGTGCCACTCTAGCACAAGGGATCTGTGAGCCCACTGTCCCAGCAGACGGCTCCTGGGCACCTCTGTAAGAAGCCACTGGGCATCCATATCCAACCAAGGGCGCATAGCCCCTAAAGCAGAAACTGGGACTTCTCCCTCCATGGGGCCAGTGGCACACCACAATCACTCCGATCCAGCATGTGGGCCCCATAAGCACACACCCCTTGCAGACAGTTCCTGCACCACTCTGTGTGCTGCCACTGGGTGTGTGCCTCTCCAACCAAGGGCGAAAAACTCCCTCAGTAGGATTCATGACATCTCCCTCCTGGCTACCTACCTCTGGACAGCCTGCTGCTGGATCCTGAACCACTTTGTGATTCAGAGAGGGAAATCACTTTGGCCAGAGTCCCACTGCCTCAACCACAGACTATGAGACACCCGCCCACCACTGTCACAGGCTCAGGGCCTCTCATAGTGAGTTGCAGAGTGATGTTAATCTAGCAAGAGTCACACCACACCAGCCAAAGTCACAGTTCCTGAGCCTCAGGCCCTAAGACATCTTCCTCCCAGGCCGTGGACCCTGTGAACCCACAGCAAGCACATACCAGTGAGACCTTAGACAACCTTTTCCAGAACCACAATCATATCCAAAACTGCTTGCACAATGAAGCTTGGGGTGAGTCACCTTGCTAACCCGTGACAAGACATCATCCATGAATAAGAAACTAATATTCAAGATCCAAATACATCAAGAGAACTCAAATAACTCAAGTAGGGAGCTACGCTAGATTACCAAGCCCAGGAGATCTGAGAGATCACACCAGGAGCAACATCCCCAAAAGATCCTGGGTAGCAAAGCAGTCAGATCTAGGACACAGAAACAATTAAAATGTTACAGCAAAACATGGGGAGACAAAAAAGCAATCCCTAAAGGAAAGAAAAAGAGAATCACCAAAAAGGAAGTTAAATGAAATGGAGGCAAGTAACATGTCAGAGAAAGAATTCAGAGTAATGGTTATAAGGATGCTCAAACGACTGGATAACAAATACACACAACTCAATGAGAATTATAAGGAGCTGAATAAGAATGTCACCAACATGAAAAGGAACCAAGAGGAAATGAAGAACGACAAAGATTCAATAAAGAACACAATGGAAGGTTTAAACAGTAGACTAGAAGGGGCTGAGAACCGCATCAGCTAATTAGAAGACAAGGTAGGAAAAAACACACAAACACAGCAGCAACTGGAAAGAAAAATTAAAAAGCAAGAGGAGAGCCTAAGGGAGCTTTGGGACAACACAAAATGAAACAAAATCCACATAATAGGGCTACCAGAAGGAGAGGAAGCAAAGCAAGGAATAGGAAACCTGTTTGAAGAAATAATGACAGAAAACTTCCCTGTTATTGGCAAGAAAAAAACTACACAAGTCCAAGAAGCACATAGAGTCCTAAACAAGATGAACCCAAAAAGACTAACACCAAGACACATCATAATTAAATTGCCTAACATCAACTACAAAGTAAGAATCTTAAAGGCTGCCAGAGAGAGACAGAAGTTACCTACAAGGGATCTCCCAACTGATTTCTCAACAGAAACACACCAGGCCAGAAGGAAATGGAATGAAATATACAAAGTGATGCAAAGCAAGGGACTGAATCCAAGAATACTATACCCAGCGAGGCTATCATTCAAAATTGAAGGTGGAATCAGAATCTTCACAGACAAAAAAGGGTTAAGAGAGTTTATTACCACCAAGCCAGCAATGCAACAAATGCTAAAGTGACTGCTGTAGAAAGAAGAAACAGAAAGGCAAGAAGAAACACAAACATTAAGAATAAAAATGACGACAAACAAGTACTTATTAATAATAAAATTAAATGTAAATGGATTAAATGTTCTAATCAAAAGACATAGGGTAGCTGAATGGATAAGAAAACATGACCCATACATTTTCTGTCTGCAAGAGACCCACCCCAGATCAAAAAATTCACACAGATTGATAGTGAAGGGATGGAAAAAAATTTTCAGGCAAATGGAAATGAGAAAAAAGCTTGGGTTGCAATACTTATATCTGACAAAATAGACCTCAAAGTAAAGGCCATAAAAAGAGATAAGGAAGACCACTACATAATACTAAAGGGAGCAATTTAACAAGAAGATATAACTCTGTTAAACATATATGCACCTAATACAGGAGCACCCAAATACATAAAAATACTTCTTGAAGATATAAAGGTAGAGATCAATAGCAATACAGTCATAGTAGGGGACTTTATTACCCTACTGACACCACTGGATAAATCCTCTAAACAAAAAATAAGCAAAATAAGAGCAATCCTAAATGACTCACTAGATCAGATGGACTTAATTGACATCTTCAGAACATTTCACCCTAAAGCTACAGAATATACATTCTTCTCCAGTGTGCATGGGACATTTTCAAAGACAGACCACATATTAGGACACAGGCAAATTCTCTTCAAATTCAAGAAGATAGAAATCATAACAAGCATCTTCTCAGATCATAATGGCATAAAACTAGAAATCAACTACAATAAAAACAACGAAAAAAAGCAGACACTTGGAGGCTAAATAGCATGCTTTAAACAATGATTGGATTACCAAAGAGATCAAAGAGGAAATAAAAAGCATCCTGGAAACAAATGACAATGAAAACACAACAATCCAAAATCTATGGGACACAATGAAAGCAGTCTTGAGTGGGAAGTTTATAGCTCTACAGGCCTATCTCAAAAAACAAGAAAAACTGGTAATAAATTACCTAACCTTGCCACTTAAAGAATTAGAAAAGAGCAACAAGAAAAGCCTATAGTACCCAGAAGGATTGAGATAATAAAGATCAGAGCAGAAATAAGCAACACAGAGACCAAAAAAACCACCCCAAAAAACAACAACAAAAAAACCCCCAACAATACAAAAGATCAATGAAACCAAGAGCTGGTTCTTTGAAAAGATAAAAATAATTAATGAACCTCTAGCCAGGCTCACCAAGAAACAAAGAGAGAGAATACCAAAATAAACAAAATCAGAAATGAAAGAGGTGAAGTAATAACTGGTCCCACAGATATACAAAGGATTGTAAAAAAATATTATGAACAACTCTACAACAAACTGGACAACCTCAATGAAATGGACACAGGGGGGTGAGGGCATGAGTGGGGGCAGGGTGTCAGGGCAATGGGGGGATAAGGACACATATGTAATACATTAATCAATAAAGAAAAAATACTTTCAACAATTAAAAAAAGTAAAGTGATTAAAAACAAGAGACTTAATGCAAGAATAGTCTATCCAGCAAGACTATCACCGAAGGTGAAATCAGGAGCTTCACAGGCAAAAACAAACAAACAAACAAAAAAACTAAAGGAGTTTATTACCACCAAACCAGCAATGTAAGAGAGGCTAAAAGGACTGTTATAAAAAGAAGAAATAGAAAGAGTGGGAGGAATACAGGCATAAAGAATAAAAATGACAATACCAGTGCCTATCAATAATAACCTTAAACATAAATGGATTAAATGATCCAGTCAAAAGACAGGATAGCTCAATGGATAAGAAAACATGACCCATATATATGCTGTCTCAATGAGACCCACCTCAGGACAAAGGACTCAAATAGACTGAAAATGAAGTGATGGTAAAAATATTCTCAGGTAAATGCAAAAAAAAAAAAAAAAAAAAAGCTGGGGTAGCAATTCTTATCTCTGACAAAATAGACCTCAAAGTGAAAGCCATAACAAGAGATAAGGAAGGCCAATTCATAATACTAATGGGATCCATACAATAGGCTATAATTCTGGTAAATATATATATACCCAATACGGAACATCCAAATATAAAAAAAAAATAAAAGAATTCTGGAAGATATCAAGGGAAAGATTGCCAGCAATGCAAGTATAGTAGGGTACTTATTACCCCACTGACATTGCTGGATAAATCTTCTAAACAAAAAAATTGAACAAAGAAACAGTAATCCTGAATGACACATGAGATAGAACTAATTGACATCTTCTTTTATTATGTTGAGGTATGATCCTTCTATTCCCACCTTACTGAGAGTTTTTATCAAAAATGGATGTTGGATTTTGTCAAATGCTTTTTCTGCATCAATTGATATGACCATGTGGTTTTTTCTTTCAATTTGTTTATGTGATGTATCATATTTATTGATTTGTGAATATTGTACCATCCTTGCATCCCTGGGATAAATCTTACTTGGTCATGGTGTATGATCTTTCTGATGTACTGCTGGATCCAATTTGCTAAGATTTTGTTGAGGATTTTGGCATCTATGTTCATGAGGGATATTGCCCTGTAATTCTCTTTCATTGTGTTGTCTTTATGTGGTTTTGGTAGTAGGGTGATGCTGGCTTCATAGAATGAGCTTGGAAGTGTTCCTTCCTCTTGAATTTTTTGGAATAGTCTGAGGAGGATAGGTTTTAGATCTTTGAATGCTTGGTAAAACTCCTTTGTGAAGCCATCTGGCCCTGGGTTTTTGTTTGTTGGAAGCTTTTTGATGACAGCTTCAATTTCTTCCATTGTTATTGGCCTATTGAGATTTTTAGATTCTCCCTGATTGAGTTTTGGATTGTTGTATTTTTCTGAGAATATGTCCATTTCCTCCAGGTTGTCTAATTTGCTGGAGTAGAGTTGTTCATAGTATTTTTTAACGATCCTTTGTATTTCTTTGGGTCAGTTGTTATTTCCCTCTAACATTTCTGATTTTGTTTATTTGGGTCCTCTCTCTTTGCTTTTTGGTGAGCCTGGCTAAAGGTTCATCAATCTTGATAGTTTATCCTTTCAAAGAACCAGCTCTTGGTTTCATTGATTTTATGTATTGTTTTTTGGTCTCTATGTCATTTATTTCTGCTCTAATCTTTATTATCTCCTTCCTTCTGCTCACTCTGGGCTTTTCTTGTTGCTCTCTTTCTAATTCTTTGGCATGTAGAGTTAGATGTTTTATTACCATTTTTTCTTGTTTCTTGCAGTAGGCCTGTAGAGCTATAAACTTCCCTCTCAGGACTGCTTTCATTGTGTCCCAAAGGTTTTGGATTGTTGTGTTTTCATTGTTTTCAGTTTCCAGGATATTTTTAATTTCTTCTTTGACCTCATCGGTAACCCCATCAATATTTAATAACATGCTATTCAGCTTCCAAGTGTTTGAGTGTTTGGGGTTGTTTTTATTGTAGTTTATTTCTAATATTATGCCATTGTGATCTGAGATGCTTGGTATGATTTCAATCTTCTTGAATTTGGGAAGACTTTGCTTGTGACCCAATATGTGGTCTATTTTTGAAAATGTCTCATGTGCACTTGAGAAGAACATATATCCTGTAGCTTTGGGGTGAAATGTTCTGAAGATGTCAATTAAGTCCATCTGATCTCTTGAGTCATTTAGGATTGCTCTTTTTTTGCTGATTTTTTGTCTAGGGGATTTATCCAATGATGTCAGTGGTGTATTAAAGTCCCCTGCTATGATTGTATTGTTTTCGATCTCTCCCTAGATATCTTCCAGGAGTTTTTTTTTATGTATTTGGGTGCTCCTGCATTGGGTGCATATATGTTTATCAGGATTATATCCTCTTGTTGTATAGATCCCTTTAGTATTATGAAGTGGCCTCCTTTATCTCTTATTATGGCCTTCACTTTGAGATCTATTTTGTCAGATATAAGTATTACTTCCCCAGCTTTTTATTCCTTTCCAGTTGCCTGAAAGATATTTTTCCATCCCTTCACTTTCAGTCTGTGTGAGTCCCTTATTCTGAGGTGGGTCTCTTGTAGACAGCAAATATATGGGTCATGATATTTTACCCACTCAGCCACTCAATGTCTTTTGATTGGAGCATTTAGTCCATTTACGTTTAAAGTTATTATTGATAGGTACCACAACATGAGGAACTCTATTAAAGGGTCGCAGCATTAGGAAGGTTGAGAACCACTGCCCTAAGCGATTGGATGATTGGATGACTAGATGACTGGCCAGTAGCAATGATGTGCACTGACCACCAAGGTGCAGACGCTCAATGCAGGAGCTGCCCCCTGCTGGTCAGTGTGCTCTTAGAGGGAGAGCACCACTCAGCTGACCACCGGGCATCAGATGCTGGGCTCAGAGCTGGTGAGTGCCATAGCTGCACTCCCACAAACACTACCCCTTTGTTCCCCTCCCCCCCATGAGCTGGCCGGTAAGGCCTGGCTGCAGGAATGGAGGTCCTCTGATTCCTGCAGGCCAGCCCAAGGAAGCCCACCAGTGCATGAATCCGTGCATTGGACCTCTAGTTGATTGTATAATAGGCATTAGGTAAGTTTTGGTAAATAAATAAATGGGTGGCTGGGTCAATAGGAAGTCAAATCCTGTGGGAAAGAAGCATAGGCTAAAAGGGGAATCCTGGCTCAGAAACTGTGATGTGGCTGCCATGGGGCTTGCTGAATGTGACGATCCCGGCAAATCTCCAGACACATATGCCGGTTTCTGACATGTGCTTTTAGGATCTTAGGATAAAGACATTGCTAAAAGTTACGAAATACCTGAGTTCTGCCTCTGACACTACAACCTGCTTCTCCAGGCAGCATAAACAACATTGTTACAAAATAGTTGGGGAATAAATATGGAGCTAGAAAATGTAGGACTTCAAAGCACAGATAACTTTTTCATTCATAATTTCTTTGTTCCTATAAATATGTGGTACATGAAAAAAGGAGATATGGGAGTGGAGGTGACTAGCTGGCGATTCAGATGGTATTGATGAATTGAATTTGGATTTCTGTATCATGGCTGACATTTTTGGAAACCTAGGTTCTTGGCTAGGATTTGAATTATATCTCACAGGAACATGGAGGAATTCATTTGCATGTAGACTAGCAATAATGACAAAGTGCTAAAATGTAATATAATATTATAGACAGTGTTTGAAGATTCAAACAACAGATAACTCATTCAGATTCACCAGGACGCTATGGAATATTCTTCCAGCCTTATGCTTAATCTCCATCAGCTCCTTCCAGTTCTTAACTCATAATTTGCACTCACACTTTTCTTCTCTCTTGGGCCCTTTCTTGGATTTTTCCATAGTTAACTTGTTATCTCTCTCAGTGTCGCTCCTTCCTTTGCCTTTGCCTCCTCTCCTGTTTCCCAGAGATGGCATTTTATATCTGTTACAGCACAAGGCATTAAAACTCTGGGCTTACTTGTCTGTATCCACCACAAGAATGGAATTTTCCTGAGATTAGGAGGTTTTGTATTATACATATTTGTATTTTCACGGTCCATGTGAATGACTGGCCTGTTTCAGGGGCTCCATAAAAACATGTCGAATGATAAATGAAAAAAAATTAAATAAGCAGAACAGTAAGTTCTTAGCTTACTTGGGGAAGAGTGGGCAGAGACCAGTGTGTGCAGGCTATTTAGAAGAACAAAATGTTAAAAGTGGTTCTGGTTAGAGATCAGAGAGCTCTCCTAGCACAACAAATTAAAAATTATCTATGTCTTAAGCTCTTTTCTAAGAATTAAGTAAAACCAGATTTTAATATAGTATTTAAGAATACTTTTCATTTAGAACTGAATTAAAAAAAATTTTCCACTATATCATTACACTCTATACACATAGAAGAATTTTAAGTTTCAAGTCTTGCCTTAATAACTCTCTGGGTAGAGAGACCATTTAAACGTTTTTCTAAAAAGTCTACTGCAGGCCCAGATTCTGAAATCACTGGATTTTGTCAGTTGAAGTTGTCATGTTTTTCAATTTTTTTTTACTCTCCAATATTTGTTAGTGTTGTTTTACCTGTTTCCCATGATAGACATATTTAATTGGGAAAATGTCTTTCAAGATAAGCGTTGTCAAAGTGAATGGCAAATGGAGAACTAGAAAGTAGGATTATTCTTAGCAAGACACTATTTAAGTATGGATATATAGGATGAGAGGGACAAATAGAGAGACAAAGAGAGAAAGTTAGAATTTATTAAGAATATATTTTATCCTAATGATCAAACTAAATGTATTCTCAGAACCACATGACCTAAGACACTGTCCCCAAGAAACTGTCCTTCTAAAAGACAACATACAGTTTCTGTTAGTAGTGAGTTATTGAACATATAGGGACAATTTTATTTCAACCTTTCCCCCCAACAAGCTGCACCAAAAATAACACGTGATTAATTTATACATTTGTATATAGACACAGTTTTATATTGGGTAAAGCAAAATGATTTGGAAGACTCCCCAGAGATATGATGATGGCCACCAACAGTGCTGGATGACCAAGTCAAGAAAATAAACATTTATTATTTGTACTGGATAATATTTCATTGTCCAGATATATCACAGTTGATTTATATATTTTCCTGCTGGAGGACATCTAATCTGCTTCCAAGTTTTAGAAACTATGAATAAAACTATTATAAACATCCACGTGTAGGTTTTTGTATAGACATATATTTTCAATGTCTTTGGATAAACACCAATTAGCACAATTGTTGGATCATATGGTAAGAGTATGTTTAGGTTTGTAAGAAACTTCCAAACTGTCTTACAAAATGGTTTTGCCATTTGCATTGTCGCCAGCTATGGATGAGAGTTCCTGTTGTTCCACATCCTCACCCACATTTGGTGTTGTCAGTGTTCTGAATTTCGGCCATTCTAATAGATGTGTAGTGGAATATCACTGTTGTTTTAATTTGCATTTCCATGATGACATTCAATGTTCAGCATATTTTCACATGCTTATTTGCCACCTTTTGGTAAAGTGTCTGTTAAAATGTTTGGACATTTTTCATTTTTTTTTTCTTATTGTTGAGTTTTAAGAATTCTTTTTTGGATAAGTCCTTCATCAGAAGTATATTTTCCAAGTATTTTCTCCCAGTCTGTAGCTTGTTTCATTCTCTTGACATTGCCTTTCAAAGAGCAAAAGTTTTCAATTTTAATGAAGTTCAACTTGTCAGTTATTACTTTTATGGATCGTGCCTTTAGTGTTGTATCTAAAAAGTCATGGCCATGCCAAAGGTCATTTAAGCTTCTTTCTATGTTATCCTGGAGGAGTTTAATGATGTAGCATTTTATATTTAGGTCTATGATCTGTTTTGAGTTAATTTTTGTGACAGGTGAGGCATTTGTCTAGATTTCTTTATTTGCATATGGATGTCCAGTTGTTCCAGCACCATTTTCTCCATTGTATTGTTTTTGCTCCTTTGTCAAAAATCATTTGACTATATTTATGTGGGTCCATTTCTGGATTCCCTATTCTGTTCCATTGATTTATTAGTCTATTCTTTTGCCAAACCATGTTGATTCCTATAGCTTTATAGTAAGTCTTGAATTTGGGTAGTGTTAGTCCTCCAACTTTGTTATCTTCTATCTTGTGCTGGCTATTCCTTGAAACATTTTTTAGAATGTATCTCTGAAGACTTGCTTTTTAAATATTTTTCAGACACTCAAGTATTCATCATGAATCTCCTTAAAAGAAGTGGGGTTACTGTATACTTAAATATTGCAATCAATCTCTTGGGATACAAAATGGGAAAAGTTCAAATTCCTAATTCAAGGAACTTGTGTTGTATTAAGAGAGCTACCATATAAACACTAGAGGCTCGGTGCATGAAAATTCGTGCACTCGAGGGAGTCCCTCAGCCTGGCCTACACCCTCTCACAATCTGGGACCCCTTGGGTAGGGTCCCTAGGCCTGGCCTGAGATCAGGGCCTATCAGGGCTTTCCTGCCATGGATGCAGGCAGCTGGCACCACCCCCACCACTGCCACTGCTTGCCATCTGTGCAGCGCTGCCCCCCCATTGCTTGCCACTGGTGGCCTCCCTCTGCAGGCAACAGAAATGGGGTGTGATGGCTTCGATGGCCTGGGCATCCCTCTGTTGGGTGATCCCTGGCTGGCAGCACATGCCCTGGGCCTCCCTCTTTCTTTGCTGGGGGGCAGGGCCAGCTCTGGGTGGGGCCATCTGCCTACCTGATTGCCCCCAACCACTGGCCTACCTACCGGATCACCCTTAATCACTTTCCTGCCTACCTGATCACTCCTAACCGCTGGTCTGCCTAACTGATCATCCCTAACCACTGGTATGCCTACCTGATCACCCCTAACCACACTGTCTGCCTGATTGTTTGCCCTAACTGCTTGCTTGCTGGCAGAGCCAGCTCAGCGAGGGGCCGTCTGCTTACCTGATTGCCCATAACCATTTGCTGCCCACCTCATCACCCCTAACTGCTTGCTGGGGTCAGGGCCAGCCCTGCAAGGGGCAATCTGCCTACTTGATCATCCCTAACCACTGGCCTGCCTACCAGATTGCCCCTAACCACTTTCTGCCTACATGATCATCCCTAACTGCTGGTCTGCCTACAAGTCTTCAGAGATATATTTTAAAAAATATTTCAAGAAATAGCCAATCTTAACCTAATCAACCTTAACCACTCTGCTTGCCTGCCTAATCACCACTAACTGCTTGTTTGGGGGCAGGGCCAGTCCAGCGAGGGGCCATGGTGGTTCTGGTCTCTGGTCATTCCAGTTGTTAGGCTTATGATGGCAGGCCTTTTATTATGTAGAATATGCTGCAATACTGTGCGATGCTTGTAGAAATACTAGTAATTATTATTCTAAGGTGTGGTGTGGGGAAAGCTGAGTATCAGCTGCAGTGGAAGAGGTTAGGGAAGGCATGACTGATAATAGAGATGATTACATTGGTCTTGAATATTTAGGGATTAGCATATGCAAGGAGAGATATATAGAAAAATATAACTTGGTGCGCTTTGCAGACTATGAGGCAGGAAGGGAAGACGTGATGTAGGCAGGTCAGATTCTGTGATTTCTGTATTGTCATAGAAAATGAATTATTCCAGTCAGGGGGTATTTAACATTCTTGTGTAAGGACAGGGCATATCTGTGATTTTTCTAAAGATACTAGTTTCCCGGTGCATATTTGTGAATGGCGGAGGAGGTGGGGGGAGTTCCCTCAGCCCAGCCTGCACCCTGTCCAACTGGGGACCCCTTTGGGGATGTCTGACTGCCACCAGTCGGACATCCCTCTTGCAATCTGGGACCACTGGCTCCTAACGCTCAACTGCCTGCCTGCCTAATCACCCCTAACTGCCTCTGCCTGCCTGCCTGATTGCCCCTAACTGCCTCTGCCTGCCTGATTGCCCCTAACTGCCCTCCCCTGCCAGCTTGATCTCACCCCCAACTGCCTTCCCCTGTCTGCCTGACCTCGCCCCCAACTTCCCTCCCCTGCTGGCCTGATCACCCCTAACTGCCTCTGCCTTGGCCACCACCACCATGGGTTTGTCTGGAAGGAAGTTGGACATCTGGAAGATGGCCAGTCAACCCAATCTAATTAGCATATTATCCTTTTATTAGTATAGATAGATTATATAGGATAGGGTTGCTTAAAATGGGGGGAGGAGTCTTTTTCAGCAGGAGAAGATGCTCTTGGGAGACAAAAATACACAATCCCTATATTTGGACTGACAGTCAGCTTTATGCACTATACTGCCAAACCGGTCATTAAAAAATTGAATCACTTTCTTACACCTTACACCAAACAGCTGTTGCCCTTAAAACCCCTCCTCAGCCCCCACTTTAGGTTCTGCCTTCACAGTTCACCCAAATTAGGTTCTGATTGGTTGGTTTCTATGCCAGTCAGGATCAAAAGCTCCACCTCCTAGGCAGCCATTGGCTCCTTGCAGTTCGCCCAGATTTGGTTCTTATTGGTTGGTTTCTATGCCAGTCAGTGTCTTCGGGCCTATCTCCAGGCCTGATCAGAGAGGCAGGGCTGATCAGCAGCCACTGTGTTGCTGGTGAGGCCTAGAGAGAAAGAGAGGCAAGGGCTGAACAATAGATGCCACAGAGTCAGTGGATAAGACCCTGCTTCTCTCTCCGGGTCTCTCTCTGGGCCTCATCCGCAGCCCCCTCAGCAGTCAGTGCTGGCGACCCAGCACTGATTGCAGGACTGACTTCTGGTGTTCGGTCATCCATTAGGTCATTTTGGGTGTTACAGACCCTGGCTCTTTATATATATAGATATCTCTCATGTACCTTACTGGAAAGGTTATTAATAATCTCTCTGCCAGAGTCCTGGACATGCCAAGGAAGGAAGATAAAAAATGTTAGGTAAACAAGGACATAGATGATGTGCTGAAGTTTTGTGCTGAAGTTTTGCTACAACAGTCTGGTGAGAGCAAAAGCAAAGTTCATTCTTTATGAAAATGTGACCCTCTAATGTGGCATAATTTTCTCCATTCCTTCCCTAAAGCATGTTGAGATCCTCACCTCCATTCCAACTCCATCAAAGGGAAAACCTAGTGGAGGTTCTGTAAGTGGTCTCAAGTGGAATAAGGGGCAACACAAGAGAAACAATTAAGAATTGCTCATCATCCACTTGAAAATTGTATGGGGTTTATTTTACAGAACATAGTACATGCTTTTGAAGGATTACTAGTAGAAGTGGTTTGAAAATTCATGCCTGCCAAACATATATCTCCTAAATGAGTTATACCCATACTCACTAGGCCCAAACTACAGCATATCTCTGTCATTCCTTCTCCAGAATAAGGGTATTTTTTGTTTGTTCATTTTTTTAAAGAGAGATCATGATAAGAGATCTTATATATGAAAGGATTAAAGAGAATAAAACAGGGCAGAGAAAAACTTATTGTGCTTAGCAGATATCTTGCAGAAAGCTTGTAGCCTTGAGCACAGCATAGCTCAGATAACCAGAAGACACCTGGCATGGGAGGAACCAAGGACGGACCAGACCCTTACATCAGCAGAGACGCTTGGTGCCTGGAATAAAATCTGTTTTGATACATTATGGCTCGTGTCATAGGTGCATGACCCCAGCCCACTTTAAACATTTCAATATGTCATTTTTATTTTTCTTTATTCCTGGAAAAAATCATCTCTCTCTCATTCTCTCTCTCTCTCTCTCTCTCTCTCTCTCTCTCTCTCTCTCTCATTCTCTCTCTCTCTTTCTCTCTGGGTGTGGGAAGGGAAATAGGTTAGAGATCTTTTAAATTTCCCATTGAGAAAATCTAAGTTTTCAGGTGAGCAAAATTAAATGTATAAGTTGTGCTTTGAATAAAGTCAATTATCTACTTATATTTATTAATTATACCAATTATTTATGATATACTGATTTATAAATTATCACATTTCATTAAACGATTTAATCAAACTCTTCAAATGCATTTTTATATAAATGTCTTTTATCAATTAAGCTCCCTTTAGAGTTATCTGACAGGGTTTTCTAGACTTAACCTTTTTTTTTTTTTTTAAATATATTTTTTTATTGATTTTTTACAGAGAGGAAGGGAGAGAGATAGAAAGTTAGAAACATCGATGAGAGAGAAACATTGATCAGCTGCCTCCTGCACATCTCCTACTGGGGATGTGCCCGCAACCCAGGTACATGCCCTTGACCGGAATCGAACCTGGGACCTTTCAGTCCACAAGCCGACGCTCTATCCACTGAGCCAAACCGGTTTCGGCCTAGACTATAATCTTTATGTCTATTGAAGTTGTCTGCATTATAGAACTTTTAGAATCTCTATATCTAATGTTGTCCAGGGATCTTCCTAATTGCTTATTTAAGGGTTTCTTTCAATAAGATGCAGCATCAAAATGCACTAAAAGGACATAATATCCAGTGTTTCCTGCTTTGGAATCAAATTATGCCACATTAGAGGGCCACATTTTCACAAAGCATGAACTTTGCTTTTGCTCTTACCAATTTCTTACATATCCCACTGGAGTTAAACTATTAATTTTAAACAATCATTAAATGACATGTTTAGTTACAATTTTGATAATAATTAGAAATAATTATTATGTTTGATAAATTCACTTTTCTCCTTTTTTGTAGCTGGACTCTCTTTGTTCTAAAACTGTCCTGAATTTGGATAAAGGAGCCAGGCCTTTATAGACCCACATTGAGCAGTCCTTAGGTATATATAGGCTGTCACTGGGAAAGGGTTGTGAACCTACTTGAATGAGATGATTTTATTCAGCTGTGAGCATTATGTCACCGCTCCCGGGAGCTGGGAGAAAGATGCTTCAGTCTGAAGAAGGCATCTGGGTGGCAGAACGCAGCCTTGGTAAGCAGTGCTAGAACTTAGGGGACAAACGATGGATAGGCATGTAGTGCTTAGCCATCTGTCTACACAGTCTGCTGCTGGCCTCTTCTTTGTCCACCCCTGCGTGGCCCATTTAGGCCCAGGAGCTCTCTCATGCTTCTTTATCATATTTGGAGTGCAAAAATCCTATCACGAGTTTGCCTAGGGCCCCATATACCTAAACAACCTTGTAACTATTTTTTTTTTTCCTGGGATCTTTACATCCCTTGAGATGTTTCTAGATAACTGCTCCTAGGTCTCTACTGTTCACCAAGGGGCCCCTTTGTTTTCCATTTTCTCAACCATGTGGTAGGATGGAAAATGATTTTTTCCTAACCTGGGGAAAAAACATTTTCTTTTTCACATTTATACAGTTTTTCTCACGCTGTAAAATACTTCTTTCCACCAGTTCCATGATCCTTCTACCTTCTCCCAAAGGCATCACATTCTAAAATACAAAAGTCAGAAAGAATTGCAGGTTACTATTTCTTTCTATGAAATGCTTTGTTTCTGTTCCTCTAAATCAGTGAGCCCAGAATAGTTTTTCTCCTAGAACTGGGGAAGAAGACCTAGGCAAGTACAGTACTGGAAGGAAAAAAGGGAACCTAAAGTTATCATGAAGACATTGTAGTCACTGTATTTGTACTGTGAAGTTGTGATGAAATGAAAAGAAGGGGGCAGTTTCAGGAGGTAATAAAGGGAGAAAATCCATAACATTTAACCCTTATCACATTGCATTTACATTGTTTACAGTATGGTTTCTCCATTATTATGAGTTTATTAAGTGTAGGGACTAAATATTTTCATTAAGATATCCTCAAATTCTAGAGGGTACTTAGCATATAATAAATTGTGTGTCTTCTTCAAATTTTAATAATATTCCCAGTGTTAACTTATCCTAGTGAATTTCCCTGGTTCTCTATAGCAAAGCGAAATGCTTTCTCTTCTATGCTTTCAGGAGTAGTATATCCATCTGTACTATAGCATTTACACTTCTTCTTTGTAAGTGTCTGCTTATATCAGCTATCTCCTGCATCAGACAAAGAGCTCTTCAAAGCCAGAAGACATACTATTTATCTTTCCATTAGTAATGTTTATTGTTTAATTATTTACTCTGAGGGGAACATTCACAGTTACGATAACATAAATGACAACTTAATTTATTACATTTTATGATATATGTCACTGACACCTAAATATATAGAGAAATTTGACTAATTTATTAAGAGCAGAGAAGTGAGTTGTATATGTTAGAAATAAATTAAGTGAGTTAAATACTGAGATGCATTTAAATTTTCAGGTCCCTGGAACATCTGTCTAATCAGTACTATTCATTATCCAAAGTTGCCATACAAGTAAGATATACACATTTTAAATTAAAAACTTTATCAAGGTTTTACATCTTTTTAATAGTATTATCAGTTTGATTCAAGAAGGTATGAGGCTGATTTTCCAGTAGTATATACAATACATTGTCACAAGAGGGCAGCCTTTAAACAAGAATTGTTCTTCAATTTGTAGGCATTCCTTCAATTTTAGACAGTTACTTTAATCCACACAACTCAATAAGAATAAAAGCAACACAAAACATTCAAACAGATGTTTGGTATTACGTATGCTGATTTTTTTGCATTACTTATTCCAAGTACTATTTATAATCCATAAGGGAAACAAGGGCAGAATGTCCCAGGTAGAAAGGTGTGTTTAAATAGATTGTGCTTTAAACATCAAGCCAGTAGGTCAATGGCTGAGTAGAGTGCATTAAGATTTCACATGACCAAAGTTGAATTCTCTGATCTACTCAAAATTCTAACCAAGCAAGAGCAAGCTGGAAGCATCCAGATTGATATATTAGCCAAGGGCAAATGAATGTCATTGATTCCATGTTTCTAATTTTTAACTTGTGAAGTGTGTAAAAAGACATGTTGCTATTGGACATATTGATGAAGAGTAAATTGCAAGATGTATTGGTGAATGGCTGGTCTTGGTCTGTTTTACAGCTGGATAGAGCTCCCTCTCCCAGACTCATGATCCCTTTCTAGGAGAGGTCGGTGGCATGGTAAATGCCTACCCCCACCTTGCCCACCTTTCTGCAATTTGTGTTTCTCTCCTTACTTAACTGGACAACTGTGGTTTCACCATACTTCCAGGAGATTCTGTTTGAGAACTATGGGCAGCTACTGGCAGATAGCAACAAAGGCCAAATCCCCTTGTGTGGTTTAAAGACCGCATCTAGTTTTCAGCTTTAATGCCTCTCTCCTATTCACAGCCTTGCCCTTTAAGCCCAACTCTGTCCTCTAACACACAATGAACTGTAGCCTATACTTGCCTCCCTGTCTCTAGGACCAATCTGACTATGGTAGAGTTGTTGAAAGAGCTCACATTTGAAATTTTTTCTGCATCATCTCTGACAGTTGTGGAGTATTCTGGTTGTGATCATGAGGTTAAACCATTTGTTTTCTGTCCTATGACCTTCTTCTCTACAACTGTCTTCCTTATAATTACCTAAGTGATTTGGTAAGTAAGATCTTGCCCACCCTCCCCAAATCCTATTCCTAAATTTCTATTTCGGCAATTGGTTCAATAATCCAGTTGTTCTCACTGCCTGGAAAACCCAGAATACAGCCTTCTTCTTTGTATTCTTCTGAGTATTTGAATTATAAACCTTCCTTCTTGCTAGTTTCAGTCTAGCGAGAGGTCCAATTTCTGTCTAAATTTCAAAGTACTGACTATTTTAAACTTACTTTTGTGAGTGACATGCTTTTTCATCTTAGACATCATTGACAATCAATTCATCTTACATGCAATTGAAATAGTTTAATCTTTATTACTTCCCAGTAGCAAGGGCCTTCTTTACTAAATCTGGAAGGGGGGTGGGTCAGTGTCACAGCTAGTGTCCCACTCCTTGTGTGAACTTATGTCAGAGCCAGGCCATTCCTTTGCCCCCAGCTGGGTTCTCAGTAACTAGATCTTCCCCACAAAGTTCCAAGATACAGCTCATGAGGCAGAGCCATGTTTGGGGCTGATAAAAGCTGTGAAATAAACCTGCCTTAAATATGGACTTATATCAGGATGGGATTATTTTTTATGATGCATATTAAATTATTCACCTTTACTCACTGATTAATGAGTTTTGAAAGTTGTTTCTT
Source organism: Myotis daubentonii (assembly GCF_963259705.1). NCBI lineage: Eukaryota > Metazoa > Chordata > Mammalia > Chiroptera > Vespertilionidae > Myotis > Myotis daubentonii. Next base: position 101,851,477 of record NC_081842.1, on the reverse strand, counting down.
TTTTTATTGTTTAAAGTATTACATATGTCTCCTTTTTACACAATTGACCACCATCCCCCCACCACCACTCCCACCCTCCAGGACAAGCACCCACTGCCCCAGTGTTTATGTCCATTGCTTATGCTAATATGCATGCGTACAAGTCCTTTGGTTGATCTCTAAAAATCTCCCTGGCCTTCTCTCTGAGGTTGGATGACCTGTTCAGTGTTACCTTGTTTCTGGATCTATTTTTGTTCATCAGTTTATGTTGTTCATTATATTCCACATATGAGTGAGATCATGTGATATTTATCTTCCTCCAACTGGCTTATTTCGCTTAGCATAATGCTCTCTAGTTCCATCCGGTTGCAAATGATAAAAGTTCCTTCTTTTTTATAGTAGCATAGTATTCTATTGTGTAGATGTACCACAGTTTTTTAATCTACTCATTTGCCGATGGGCATTTAGGCTGTTTCCAAATCTTAGCTATTGTAAATTGTGCTGCTATGAACATAGGGGTGCATATGTCCTTTCTGATTGGTGTTTCTGTTTTCTTGGGATATATTCCTAGAAGTGGGATCACTGGGTCAAATGGGAGTTCCATTTTTAACTTTTTGAGGAAACTCCATACTGTCTTCCATAGTGGCTGCACCAGTCTGCATTCCCACCAGCAGTGCATGAGGGTTCCTTTTTCTCCACTTCCTCGCCAGTACTTGTCGTTTGTTGATTTGTTGATGATAAACATTCTGATAGGTGTGAGATGGTACCTCATTGTTTTTTTGTTTTGCATCATACTCAATGGGCAAAAACTAAAACCATTTCCCCTAAGAACAGGAACAAGACAGGAATGCCCACTCTCACCACTCCTGTTTGACATAGTACTGGAAGTGCTAGCCATAGTGATCCGACAAGAAATAAAAGGCATCCAAATTGGAAAAGAAGAAGTAAAATTGTCATTATTCACAGATAACATGATATTGTACATAGAAACCCCAAAGACTCCATCAAAAAACTACTAGACTTAATAAATGAATTCACAAATGTAGCAGGATACAAAATTAATACCCAGAAATCTATGGCTTTTCTATACACCAATAGTGAACTTACAGAAAGAGAGACTAAAAAAACAATCCCATTTACCATCACACCAAAACAATTAAGATACCTAGGAATAAACTTAACCAAGGAGGCAAAAGACCTGTACTTGGAAAAATACAGGACACTGAAAATGAGATAGAGGAAGACACAAACAGATGGAAGAACATACCATGTTTATGGATTGGTAAAATCAACATCATTAAAATGTCCATACTACATAAAGCAATTTATAGATTCAATGCAATCCCCATTAAAATACCAATGGCATATTTCACAGACCTAAAACAAAAATTCATCTGAAATAAAAAAAGACCCCGAATAGCTGCAGTAATCCTGAGAAAGAAGAACAAAGTTGGAGGGATCACAATACCAGATATCAAGCTATATTACAAAGCCATGGTTCTCCAAACTGCCTGGTACTGGCACAAGAACAGACATATAGACTAATGAAGAGAATAGAGAACCCAGAATTAGATCCAAGCCATTATACTCAATTAATATTTGACAAAGGAGGCAAGAGCATACAATGGAGTCAAGACAATCTCTTCAATAAATGGTGCTGGGGAAATTGGTCAGATATATGCAAAAAAATGAAACCAGATCACCAACTTACACCATACACAAAAACAAACTCAAAATTGTTAAAGAACTTAAATGTAAGATGGGAAACCATAAAAATCGTAGAAGACTCCATAGGCAGCAAAATATCAAACATCTGTTGTAGCAATATCTTTACCTATACAGCTCCTAGGGCAATGGAAACTAAGGATAAAATAAACAAATGGGACTACATCGAAATAAAAATTTTCTGCACAGCAAAAGAAACCGACAACAAAACAAGAAAGCCCACTGCATGGGAGAACATATTTGCCAATGTTATCTCAGATAAGGGTTTAATTTCCAAAATTTACAGCGAACTCATACAACTTAACAAAAGGAAGGTAAACAATCCAATCAAAAAATGGGCAAAGGACCTAAATAGACACTTTTCAAAAGAGGACATTCAGAAGTCTCTTGGAATCATGCTCATTGATTCTTAATAACAAAGGACCAGTAGCGATTTATGAAATTATGTTCTCATTTGCTTTTTACTAATATGTGAAGTGATTTTGTCTTTAATTTCACCTCTAGAACTAATTATGCATTCTAGGGTAACAAAAATTCCTAATCATGCTATCAGTGGTTTAAACTTTAAAATGAACTCATTATTTCCATTTATAACTAGCCTGCATTATGGCAATCTGTGGCTGAGTTCTCAAAATGTTTTTCAAGAGGTTAAAGAGGGCCTCATATAAATGCCAACGTTAATTTATCTGGATTATTAAAAAGTTGTTTTTAATTTCAAAGGACACTAAGGAAATTAAGCTATAAGCACTGTCTGGTTAAAAAAATTGCAAAAGTTAAAATGGATTATTTCACTTTTTTCTTATACTTTGATGATTACATTATTTTTAAATCAGTGAACATGCTTAATTCCTTTTTTAAAATATATTTTATTGATTTTTTACAGAGAGGAAGGGAGAGGGGTAGAGAGTTAGAAACATCGATGAGAGAGACACATCAGTCAGCTGCCTTCTGCACTCTCCCCACTGGGGATGTGCCCGCAACCAAGGTACATGCCCTTGACCAGAATCGAACCTGGGACCTTTCAGTCTTCAGACTGACGCTCTATCCACTGAGCCAAACCAGTTAGGGCACATGTTTAATTCTTAAAGGTTTATGCTGTCTGATCTATTCAAATGGGTGAGCTTCTGAGTTTAGCTGGTTGTTAAAGTTTGAGCAAACTTTCCTTTGTTTAATATACCTATCCCTCCAGGTTTCCAGAGTTACTGGTGTATATGAAATCATATAAACAGCAACCAGACACATCTATAAAGCTTTCTGTAGCAAACTTTGAGCTTATATTATAAATTCTATGTAACTAGACATTGATTGCTTCAATTCATAAATTGTGAAACACAAATGGAAGCACTGTATAGTAACAATAACAGAATTTAAATTATGCACAATTTTGCTTTTGAAGAAAAGTCTTTTAAAAGTGCATGTGGATTAACAGCACTTGGAACTTATAAATAGTTATGTATAGGTAAGTAGGCAAAGACATCTGTGAATAAAACAAAATTTGATAGAGATATTTTATTTTCCACATGTAATATCTGTGTGTTGAATGATTTTGACAAATATGCAATGCTGCAGGGAACTGATCCTGAGGTAGAGGCAGGAGACAAAGGATGGTGTGAATGTGAAAATGAGGAGCAAATAGAAACAAGCCTTTAAGTGGAAATGTTGTTATGAGAAAATTATCAGATGGGAGGTAATTTCAAAACTTGACTTTACCTTCTGTCTAAAGGTGTGACAGAAGATGATGGATCACCTATTTGTGTGGATCATGCCAGCACAACAGGCACTAAAAGCTGTTTACTGATGTCTTCAAAGTGGCTGATAGTGGATGAGTTATTTATATTTATGTTAAAAACAAAACCTTGACTTTAGGGGATGTAATGATTTAAAAAAATTCTCCATCAGATTTTTTTGGGTGTCTAATTGGCAAAAGCTTAGCTCCAAAGAGTGACATACATCAAAGTCTATAAAACATTTATTAGTGTGATTTCAGCAAGTTTCAAATTCTACTATCCTCACAACTTTATAAGATGAATATTCACCAAGCTAAAATATTAGAAAATTAGTTGGATCCTACAAGTGAAAAGGTAGGCCACCATAGTTCTTCATTCTTAATAATTGATTTTTTAATGAGTATCTTCATTTATGACTTTGTAGGTGGAGCAACACTCTTGAGACCATCTTGTGAGACCTATGGCCACCAATAAAACCATCCTATATAATAAAAGCCTAATTTCAATATGCAAATTGTCCCCACGACCGGGATTTCAACTGCTCTCTATAACATGCGTTGACCACCAGGGGGTGGCATGGAACATGGAGGGCATTGACAATGCGGTGCTGGCAGCAGGTGGCAGTGGAGGTGCTGCTGGCCCCATGGGCCCTGACAAGAGCAGGACCACAGCTGAATGGTGGAGGAGGTGAGCAGGAAGCACCAGGCCAAGGCAGGTGCAAGTGGGGGCCGGTCGCCCCACCAATCGCCCCACAGACAGCGACCAGTGGGGGTGGTGGGGCGTGGGGCTGCCACCCAACTCCATGGTGTTGAGGGAGCTGGGCGGCCCCCCCTAGGCCCCCCGCCCCCCAGCCCTGATCTATCGCCCAGCAGACTGCGACCAGCGGCATTGGCATGGGGCAGCACCAGGCCAAGGCAGGGTGCCAGGCAGGGCTGCGGGGCTGCGAGGCTAGGGGTGCGAGCGGGGGCTGTGAGGCTTGTGGTGCGAGCTAGGGCCCGATTGCTGCAGGCCACCCCAAGGTACCCCACCCATACAGAAATTTCATTCACTGGGCCTCTAGTCATGTATAACTAACTAGTCCACCTGTAAGAGGCTGGCTAAATAAAATTGGAACAAATTTTCTAATTGGTACATCCTGGAGTTAAAAAATCTAATAACAGTGTTTGTAAGAAGCTTAAATACATTTTTATTAAATTTTGTAAAACACAACATATAAAATTTGGTCTCCTGTATTTTTTCTCTTTTTTATTGAATTTGTTGGGGTGATAGTGGTTAACAAAATTATACAGGTTTCAGGGGCATAATTCCATAATACAGAATCTGTACACTGATTGTATGTTCACCACTCCAAGTCAAGTCTTCTTCCTTCACCATTTCCCAACCCCCATACCTTCCTCCACCTTCCCCCAACTCTCTTCCCCATCCTGCAATCCTCACACTGTTGTCCATGTCAATGAGTTTTCTCTCTTTTTTTTCTTGTGTGTATTGTACAGCAAATGTGTCAATGAACAACATTTGCTGATTAAGCAAGTTCATGCAAAAGTTTTGGAACAGGTCCAGCTCTAATTAAAGTTGTACAGTATCTGAGTGTCTTTCTCTCTCTCAGAGGTAACCCACATATCAAAAGATCTATGAACTTCTAAAATTACTAGTGGGAAATGTGCCATGCATAAAGAAGCCTCAGTAGCCTGAATACCCTTCAATCTCATGGGTGACAATTACAATGTTACAGGTCATTCTACCTCTACACTCTTGTACATAGCAAAACAAAGGAACATATCTGGTTAAAATGTGTCTCAGTTATCAGACATGTTTATTTATTAGCAAGAAATTTATCAGTTTCACTGTAGAATTCAATAACTTGATTATCAGTATAACAATACTCAAGAAACAAACTGTCTTAACAACTCTACCTTATCAAGGTAAGTACAATTTAAGGTCAACTCCAAGTTAGATAACTGGAACACACAAGTTATATCATTGGTACTCAAAGGCACAGAACCAGGTTATAAATAGTCAGTGGTATTTTCCATACACTTAGCAGCCTTAGCAGTGGAGGTGCAGCCCAGAAAATCAATAGATTTGGAACTCTTGAAGAGACATAAATGGCATAAACACTTTGAATCTATTTGGATTCAGGTTAAGTAGGAGGTTGGGTAGCCCATTTATTCTGCATCAGCCACTCATTACTGCTGTTTTATTTATGGGTTCTCCCTTTTCAGTGTCTCTAGATGGCAGTAGGTATGTCTGCCTTGGTGTTGGTCAAAAACGGTGCCATCATAGTAAGACTTCACTGGCCAGCATCTAAGTCATCTCACTGCATGAGCTCTATTTTTTGTTGCTCAAGATGGCAACGGTTATATAATACAAAACAGTTACTGGAAAGCTGATGTTATACACTTCTCTAACAACTGATAGAATGAGGACAGCTGACAAAATGTGAACAAGTGAAACTTCGAGAAAGCTGTTCAAACAGTTTGTGATCTAAGTAAAATATCTAGAAGAAGTGTGATCTTGAAAATGTGCTTTCATGTAGCTCTTATCATATACAAGACCTTGTTGCTCCAATTTGAAGCTACAATGTCCATTTCTTATGAAGTTCCTAAGTTGTTATCTAATAAAAGAATTAATGATAGTATTGAAGGGTCCATTGTAATTTAAATAAAAGAAAGATATTTGCTTAATTCTGTTCACTTTAAATGAAAGTTGACTTCCTGCCCGCTCTCATGACTGTCCTGTTGAAATACTGCAGCATCCTGAGAATCTGGAATCTCTTATAAATCCTGGAATTCTCTGTTGTTGGATAAATGAAGACCACCTGATATCAAATGAAGCAAAACTTTTCCTTATAAGGACATGTGCTTTCTTATTAATCACTAAACAGAATGTGTGTTTGTTTGTCTTGAATGTTTCTGCAGCATGGACTAACCTTGGGTCATAATTTTCTGCCTATTTATAAAAAAAGACAATATTTAGTTTTGGAAATATTCTTTTAGTATTTAGTAAACAGTAAGTGCCAGTTATGAGAGTCTATCTCCCAGAATTTTTATTGTCAAATCCAGTGAAATCAAATGTTACTATGGAAAGCAGTCTGGCAATTCCTCAAAAAATTAAGAATAGAGATACCATACAACCCAGCAATCCCACTCCTTGGGCACATATCCCAAAAAACTCGAAATCACTTATACACAAACACATATACACCACTATGTTCATTGCAACAGCATTATTCATGATGGCCCAAACATGGAAACAACCCAAGTGCCCTGCAATAGAGGACTGGATAAAGAAGGTGTGATACATATACACAATGCAGTACTACTCAGACATAAGAAAGGATGAAATAGCATCATATATATATGGCTAATATGCAAAGTGTCCCCTTAGGAGTTCAACTGGCAGTTTGATCACTCGCTATGACATGTGCTTACCACCAGGGGGTGGTGCAGAATGAAGGGAGGCTCCAGCTGGTAGCTGGAAGGCCCCGATTGGCCCTGATCGCCTGCCAGGTCTAGGGACTCTAACCGTGCACAAATTTCTTGCACCGGGCCTATAGTTTACAATAACATGGATGGACCTTGAGAACACTATGCTAAGTGAAATAAGTCAGACAGAAAAAGCTAAGAACCATATGATTTCACTCATATGTGGAATATAAAGTTGAAACTTATGAACACAAACAGTAGTGTGGTAGTTGTTAGAGGGAGAGGGATGTGGGGAAAACGCATCTTAATATGAAGTGAGAGGAGAAGATTTGACTTTAGGTGGTGGGCACATGGTGCTATATACAGATTTTGTAACTTCGAAATTCACACATAAAACCTGTAAGTGCATGTTGACCAATGTCACTCCAATAAAATTTAATTTTAAAAAAAGAGTCACTGTTAGAGAGCTTCACTGACAACACTGTATAGTAATCCTATCTAATAATAGACGAATAGGGTAATTGACTGTACCTTCGCTACACTTCCCATTGGCTAATCAGCGAGACATGCAAATTAACCGCCAACAAAGATAGCAGTTAATTTACATATGTAGGTGCCAAGCGAAGACTGAAGGTGGCTCAGGCCAGAGCAGCGAAGGCTTTGAAGGCGGCTCCGGCCGGATCGAAGGCTTGGGTCCCTGGTGCTGAAGGAAAACCAGTGCAGGCAGCCAGGGGAAGGGAAGGCCTATTGCACGAATCTTTTCATGCAACAGGCCTCTAGTAGATATATAAAGATATTTATCTGTCTATCTATCTATCTATCTATCTATCTATCTATCTATCTATCTATCTCTCTCTGATTAGGCAGGATTTTGACCTTTCTTTTAGAGCTCTGGGTTAGGGATCTGGTCATATATATCTTTGCATGTCCTTCAAAATTATCCTATGTAGACGTTCCATAGGCTTGCATTTGGGAACCACTGATAAAGGAAATCATTAGAATTGCTTTGCTCAAGTAGATTCCTCCATTCATTTATATATGCAATGGTAATTTTCTGAAACCAATGTTCTTCTTTTGAAATTGTAAATTGTAAATATTGACTGATAATTGCAATACCATAAATTAGCAATGTTTGACTCAAGTAAATTGTGTTTTATGCTGAAGTGGTGCAGATTCTGAATCACCATTCACTCCTCTTACATTTTCTAAGTTTCAGGGCAAGACTGAAGCCTCTCTCCTATATTAAAATCATGTGTCAGAATGACTAAAGAAAACTGTGCATATATTAAAAACACATCCTCCAAAGCCAGCATTGAATATGTGGCGATCTTTGAAAAGGCATCAATTTAATCATCACAACATTTACTACCAATTACATTCATATTATTGGTGTTCATAATATTTAATTAAATGTTGTGTGCATAATGATAAGAGAAAATAGTGTATATATGGTGGGGAACAACTTAGCACCTTGGTAAACCTATAACTTAGCTGGGGGTAGCAGAAATGTCTGGTTATAATAGCAAGAAACAAGCCAGCCATAAGTGGGTAGTAGTTTTTCAGGCAGAAAAGTATGTTAATTCAGAGCCAACAATAAGTAATGGTCAGTTAAAAGATCAAGTATTTGGTAAGTGTTGCTTAGATTTCTGCTAAAAAGGAAATATAACACTGTAATTATTTTTCCCATACTTTTCTGGTTGTTATTTCTCAATCTTTAGTGAAAGCTGCCACCAGCCACTGAGCCATCCAAGATCTATGGGTCATACTCAACGTTTCATTTTCTCAAAACTTTTTTAAATTCTCAGGGTCTCCATCAGAACATTCCCAGCACTCAACAGTTTCTAGTCACTGATTGATTCACCATTGTGATCTCATCCTTAGAGACTTTCCCTTCCTCCTCTCATACTTTCAAATATATTTTCCAGCAAAATGGGCTTGTTTATATGGTTTTGTATTTCTTCCTGTTGTCTTTATATATACTTATCCATTTTGACATTGATTTTAATCAGGTCACTAACTACTCAGGTGAAGAAAATGGTATAAAATGGCTAATATTTATTAAGAGTCAGGTACTGTTCTAAGTGTTCTACAAGCATAAACTACTATAATATTCACCAGGTACAAATTGATTCCTATAGAAAATTCAGGCCCAAAAGGGTAAGAATCACAGAATCACACAGCTACTAATTGGATGACCCAGCATTTGATAAGAGCCCATGCTTTCAGCCATCACTTGTACTGCCTCCGTAAATTATACTCTACTAGTCAGTGACTTCAAATCTCAATTATGCTACTGATTATCTGGGTATCATTACAACTTATTCTCTATATGACTCAATTTCCTTCTCTGTAAAATGATAAAGTCAGTACAAACCTCATAGATTTATTGGAAAAATTGCATGAAATATCACATGTAAAAATGGTGGAAAGAACTAGAAGATAATAAGCTCTTATTTTCTCAATAGTATATCAATGTTGTGTATAGTTAATGTTAAGCGAGTTTGCCTCAATGAATAAATGAAAAGTTAATGATAATATTGAATATTAGTAACATGAAACTTATTAATATAACATTAATAAATGTAGTTACTTAATTGATGACATATATATATATATATATATATACATATATATATATATATATAGTCTTTGGGGGGGGCAGGGACTTAAGTTATCAATAGTGTATACATTTCTTAAGATTGGTAGAAGGATTTGCATGAGCATTTAAAAAAATTATCTTTATTTTTGAAAGTATTACAGATATCCCCTTTTCCCCACTGACCCCCTTCACCCTGCACCTGCACCCTCCAAATGCTAAATTTTGTCATGCATGAGAAAGAGGTTTTTTTTATTGTTGGCACAATGGTTTAATAGTTCTTTTATTTCCTGTGTGGTGGTTCTGATTTAATTGGTGCTTAGAATAAAGCTCTCTCCTTTTTATAAATCTTCATAACTGCAAATTTGTATCTTTTTTTCCCCCCAAAAAACTATATATATATTTTTTAATTGCTTAAAGTATTACAAAGGGTATTACATATGTGTCTTTTTTTTTCACCACCCTTGACTATCCCCTGGCCTCCCCCACCCCCCAGCGTCCCATGTCCATTGGTTATGCATATATGCATGCATACAAGTCCTTCGGTTGATCTCTTATACCCCTCCCTCCTGTCCCCCAATTTTCCCCGGCCTTCCCGCTGCAGTTTGACAATCTGTTTGAGGCAGCTCTGCCTCTGTATCTATTACTGTTCAAAAGTTTATAATGGTCGCTATTATCCATGAATGAGTGAGATCATGTGGTATTTTTCCTTCATTGACTGGCTTATTTCACTTAGCATAATGCTCTCCAGTTCCATCCATGCCGTTGCAAATGGTAGGAGTTCCTTCTTTTTTACAGCAGCATAGTATTCCATCGTGTAGATGTACCACAGTTTTCTAATCCATTCATCTACTGATGGGCACTTAAGCTGTTTCCAGATCTTAGCTATGGTGAATTGTGCTGCTATGAAAATATGGGTGCATATATCCTTTCTGATTGGTGTTTCTGGATTCCTGGGATATATTCCTAGAAGTGGAATCACAGGGTCAAATGGTAGTTCCATTTGTAGTTTTTTGAGGAAACTCCATACTGTCTTCCATAGTGGCTGCACCAGTCTGCATTCCCACCAGCAGTGCACAAGTGTTCCTTTTTCTCCACATCCTCTCCAGCACTTGTTGTTTGTTGATTTGTTGATTATAGCCAGTCTGACAGGTGTGAGATGATACCTCATTGTTGTTTTGATTTGCATCTCTCGGATGATTAGTGACTTTGAGCATGTTTTCATATGTCTCTTGGCTTTCTGAATGTCCTCTTTTGAAAGGTGTCTATTTAGGTCCTTTGCCCATTTTTTGATTGGATTGTTTATCTTCCTTTTGTTAAGTTGTATGAGTTCCCTATAAATTTTGGAGATTAGGCCCTTATCAGATATGACATTGGCAAATATGTTTTCCCACACAGTGGGTTTTCTCGTTGTTTTGTTGATGGTTTCTTTTGCTGTGCAGAAGCTTTTTATTTTGAAGTAGTCCCATTTGTTCATTTTCTCTTTAGTTTCAAGTGCCCTAGGAGCTGTATCAGTGAAGAAATTGCTTCGGCATATGTCTGAGATTTTGTTGCCTTTGAATTCTTCTAGAATTTTTATGGTTTCCTGTCGTACATTTAAGTCCTTTATCCATTTTGAGTTTATTTTTGTGTATGGTGTAAGTTGGTGGTTTAGTTTCATTTTCTTGCATGTATCTGTCCAATTTTCCCAACACCATTTATTGAAGAGACTATCCTGACTCCATTGTATGTTCTTGCCTCCTTTGTCAAATATTAACTGAGCATATTGGTTCGGGCCAATTTCTGGGCTCTCTATTCTATTCCATTGATCTGTATGTCTGTTCTTGTGCCAGTACCAGGCAGTTTTGAGAACAGTGGCTTTGTAATACAGCTTGATATCTGGTATTGAGATCCCACCTACTTTGTTCTTTCTCAGGATTGCGGCAGCTATTCGGGGTCTTTTTTTATTCCAGATGAATTTTTGGAGAGTTCGTTCTAGATCTGTGAAGTATGCCGTTGGTGTTTTAATGGGAAGTGCATTGAATTTATAGATTGCTTTGGGTAGTATGGACATTTTAATGATGTTGATCCTACCAATCCATGAACACGGAATGTTCTTCCATTTGTTTATGTCTTCCTCTATCTCTTTTTTCAACGTCCTGTAGTTTTCTGAGTAGAGGTCTTTTACCTCTTTAGTTAAGTTTATTCCTAGGTAGCTTAATTTTTTTGGTGCGATGGTAAATGGGATTGTTTTTGTAATCTCTCTTTCTGAAAGTTCACTATTGGTGTATAGAAATGCCTCAGATTTCTTGGGGTTAATTTTGTATCCTGCTACATTGCCAAATTCATGTATCAAGTCTTGTAGTTTTTTGATGGAGTCTCTAGGGTTTTGTATGTATAATATCATGCCGTCTGCAAATAAGGACAGTTTTACTTCCTCTTTTCCAATTTGGATGCCTTTTATTTCTTCTTCTTGCCTAATTGCAATGGCTAACACTTCCAGTACTATGTTGAGCAGGAGTGGTGAGAGCAGGCATCCCTGTCTTTTTCCTATTCTTAAGGGAAATGGTGTTAGTTTTTGTCCGTTGAGTATGATGTTGGCTGTGGGCCTGTCATATATGGCTTTTATTATGTTGAGGTATGATCCTTCTACTCCTACCTTGCTGAGAGTTTTTATCAAAAATGGGTGTTGGATTTTGTCAAACGCTTTTTCTGCATCAATTGATATGACCATGTGGTTTTTTTCTTTCAATTTGTTTATGTGATGTATCACGTTTATTGATTTGTGGATATTGTACCATCCTTGCATCCCTGGGATGAATCCTACTTGGTCATGGTGTATGATCTTTCTGATGTACTGCTGGATCCGATTTGCTAAGATTTTGTTGAGGATTTTGGCATCTATGTTCATGAGGGATATTGCCCTGTAATTCTCTTTCATTGTGTTGTCTTTATGTGGTTTTGGTATTAGGGTGATGCTGGCTTCATAGAATGAGCTTGGAAGTGTTCCTTCCTCCTGAATTTTTTGTAGTAGTCTGAGGAGGATAGGTTTTAGTTCTTCCTTGAATGTTTGGTAAAACTCCCCTGTGAAGCCGTCTGGTCCTGGGCTTTTGTTTGATGGAAGCTTTTTGATGACTGCTTCAATTTCTTCCATAGATATTGGCCTATTGAGATTTTTAGATTCTTCCTGATGCAAATTTGTATCTTAATACATTCTGCACATATACTGTGTTTTCCTTTATTTCCTTAAGTTTTTTACTGGTTTATAATCATGGCATTTGAAATCTCATAAAATGTTATTTTGGGGGCCTGCTAGAAATATCATCTAAATAGTAATGGCTCACATTTACAGTATCTTTAAAGCATAATAAGAAGTAGAATTCATAGCATAATAATAAACATCTCTTTTCAGGGTATGTATTTGTGATGGGTATGATGACTTTGCTTTCCAGAGGGCAATTAGTAATACAGCACATGACTGTGTAAAGAAAAACAAAACAAAAACCCTTTTTTAGATTCAATACATAATAATTATTATTATTAAATATACTTTTATTGTTTTCAGAGAGGAAGGAAGAATGAGAAAGTGATAGAAACATCAATGATGAGAGAGGATCATTGATTTGCTGCCTCCTGATGCCCCACACTAGCAATCGAGACCACAACTGGGCTTGTGCCCTGACTGGGAATGGAACAGTGACCTCCTGGTTCATACATCAATGCTCAACCACTGAGCCATGCCAGCAAGGCAATACAGAATTATTAATATTACTTTTGGCCAGAATCTGAAGTCTGTGAATGCTAGACTTGTGACTTCCTAATTTAGCTTTGCAAGTGCCATGAAGTGATCAGAGTTTTCAGGGCACATTTGAGTGAATAATCTGAATCCAGAAGAGCATTGTTTGGACACATGTTTATAAAGTGATCTAGCTGAGCAGAATTAAGCACAATAATCTCTATTGGGTGCAGGGCTCTTCACCTCTTCTTTATGAGAGGAGCTCTTGACATACAGTTAGAAGGCAGGATGGATATTTATCACATACTAGAGGCCCAGCATGCAAAATAGAACGAGTCTCAGACACGCTGCTCTGGCGGGACCCCAGGCCCACCACGCATGAGTAGCTTGCTGCTGTGAGCCCTGCTGTGCCGCGTGAGCTGCAAGCCCTGCCCTGCTGTCATGAGCAGCTTGTGGGCTGGCGGGAGGGACTGAGAGGTGCTCCATGCACCTCCTGGTGACCGGTCGTTTGATTGTTCTGGCATTACGGTGTTACAGCCACTGGCCTTTTATAATATAGATGCTCTGCAAAGGAGAGAGTTTAAGAGAAAGTACTAAATTTAATCTAGAAGAATGCCAAATCAAAAAATAATGAGCTTTACATGTGCTCTTTTTCCCATATGTGCTACTCACAAGATAGTTTAATTATGTTAGAATTCTATTAATAATTACAAAAGTCTACACTGGTGACATCTAAACAAGCTGAATGTTCTTGTTTTGTGAGTCCAAGCATGAGGGCACATGGTTTCCTTTGGATATCATAAAGGCAATGTTTAGCAAGTCAGCAGTTGAAGGTTTCCTGTTATGTTCACACCAGAGGCCTGATGCACAAAATTTGTGCAAGGGGCTCGGCTTTCGAAGCCCAGGCTTAGTCCAGAAGGTCGTTTGGCATTCTGGTCTAATTAGCATATTACTCTTTTATTATTATAGATGTCTACATTATAATTTAGAAACTACTTAGATAAAGTCCACTTGTTGTATCAAGTCTCTCAGAATCTCAGAGCCTAATGCTTAAATCGGCCTGTATTTTTTCATGAGAAATCAGGATCTTTGCCTAACTAGGAAAAATGGAGGAAAAAATATATTTCTATTTCCAAATGAACCTAATCATAAAATTGGACATTTTTTAGCCTCCATTATATTATGTCATTCTGGCAATAGCAGGATTTCAGTTAAATTCATACAGATGCTAACAGAAATAATTTCTAAAGCTAAATTTGTAAAAGCAGAGATCTCTGGCATAGAGAATAAGGTCCTCAAAAATGATCCAAAATTTGTAATTGTGAGTGCAGGTTGGAGGAGGAGACAATATTAGTTTTTCATTGTTCTGACAAAGTTCAAGTGTCACATAAATATACTCGATTAAAAAAATCTTCTAGGAATCGTGTTGGAAATAATATTGATGGTTTTGAGAGAGTCATGAAAAGACTCTCTCATATGTTAAAATTCTGAAGATAGGTTAACGATCCCAGGTATAATAAAGGAACACATGGTAAATTAAAAAAATGCTATATCCATGCGCTTCATATTGATCCTGTGTAGAATTTCAGGAAGGACCATTAAATGGTGTTCTGAGAGCACTTAGGATGAAAAGTTGGCAGAAAAGAGTCTCTATATTGACTTGTGCCAAGCTTACCTCCATGACCTTGTTACCTGATAGACAAAATGTAGACATTAGGGATAGATAATCTGAATATTTCAAGGGTAAAGTTACTGCGGGGCTATAATTGCCCTTTGACATTACCCTCAGCTTCTCTTTGGGCCAATCCCAGAAAGGATAGTACTTTTCATCTAGAACTTTATATTGCTTAGTAAATAAATAAATTCATAAGTGAAATAGTAATCTATCCTTTAGGCTGCTCTATGCTCAGTTAATATTAGATCATATGAATGTTCCCTTAACAGGATGCGCAGTAAGGCCACACTGCAGACACTGTTCTAGGGGAGAGTTTCTTACGTTCTGACCTGCTCAATGTTTTTCAAAAGGCCTGTTATTTTATATCAGCAATCAGACCTCCAACTACTTGAAAGGAGGGAGCATATTTTTTGCTTTGAAGTCTTATAAAATATCTTTCACATTATGGGGGCTTTAAATTTTAATTATGTGATTGTTAATTAATATAATTATTATTGTTATAAACCATAGAAGACACATTTGTTAACTCACAAGAGACATTTTCTCTTTCTCTGATTAACAGAACTCCCACTCCATATAGGAATTGGACACCATGTGCTTTAACAGGTCTTCCTCTGCCTCAGAAGAAATTGTGACAAATCTAAGCCAACGGTTCTCATCCAATACTTGTAATTCATAACGGAATTTTTACTGGCCTTGTCACTACTCTAAAATGTTAGTGAAAGCATAATGCATGTATTTAAGTAATTAAAAATAATTATAATGCCACTACTAATATGAAGAGGAAATAATTTTACTAGTACAGCAATGCATGTGAGTTTTACTGGAGAGCTCAAATACTGAACATGCCACCCCCATTGTCGATATGATTGATTTGGACTGTCGTATGTGGTGGATATCTTCTGTTTGTCCCTCATCCCCAGTTGTACTCCAACCAATTCACTTTTATCCAAGTGAATGGCCTCTGTTGAATATATCAGTAAACCCCTCCTCCCGCCCCTGCACTCTTGGCTTCTGTTTGTGTTCAAAATATTGGAGGTAAGGAGGAAAAAAGGGTCAGGTATTATCTCCAAAACTTGCTTCCTACTAGATCTTCTTGGCCACTCTGTATCTCTCATAAGGTTAGAGCTTCCTTCTTCTTTTAAAGTGATCTATTCTCCATGATCCTCTCTGCTGCTGCTAACCCAGCATTACAGTGCTACTTATTATGGCTCCTGTACTCCTATTCCCATATGTTTTTGTAAGTAGTCTTTTTGTCAATAAACCTTTGTTAAAGTATCTTAAATTGAGAATGCTCTTTCCTTATGTATGTATGTATGTATGTATGTATGTATGTATGTATTTTTATGTGTGTTCATGGGAGTACAGCTATCTCTTTGTGATAATGATATTGTTTAGGATCAGGCAACTTGAATATAAACATATTTGATCTTATCTTACTTCACAATATCTTTTATTTTTTTGACCTGCAAAATTATACTGTGATAATTGCATTAAAGATCAATTTTCTTGTTTGAAAAGCAAGGACATATTATACATCCGATATTAGATTATATTATCTATGGAAATATTGTTTAAATCTATGATGTTCTTTAGTATTGACTGTGAGGCAAAATTTAGAAATAATTATAAATATTCAACTTCATCTGAATTTTTGATTTTTGATATTAAGATTGTGGAATCTCAAGAGGAAAAGAATCAGTGTCTGTTTCTGTTCTGAGAATCATGATTTGATCAACCATCCAGCAATGTGTGTTAACTTTCCTTTGCAATGCACATATACATAATACTATGCTGACTAATGTTGGAAAAGATGCATTGTCAGTAATGCTTTCATGAGATTGTCAAATCACCTCACCTAGGTATTTTCTTTTTATACCCTTCTTTCTTCTCTTCTATCAATAAGTATCTTCTAAAAAATGGGCAACTAGAAAAGAACCTTAATCTAACTAACTAGCTCTCTTTCAATATATTTTTTAAAAATACAATGTTCATTTTTTCTTTGCAAGCTTTTTCCCCCCATATTTTTAAAAGACACCTATAATCAAGATAAAAGAATACTATGACATTTCCAATGCAGTTGCAAATTTTGCACTGCTACTGACAAAAAGTATTATTTATTTTAAAGAAAAAAAACCAAAATATGAACCAAGAAAGCACAGAAGGTAGTAACCACATTTAGTTGTTTATGATGGAATCATTTTTATAATCCATCTGTTTCAATTCCACAGAGCAAATTACATGTAATTAGGAAGTCTCTCCTCATTTGATAGATTTTTGCTTGGAAGCTTATCAGGCCAGTGCAACTTAAATTTTATTTACTTGTTGGGTATTTAGGTTTTAGCTCGGGTACATGGCCACCAGGTAGATGATGGAGGCTTCTGAGACATACAGCTTGTCTTTGTACAGCTTTGATGGTATAAATATTATAGTGTGTTTCTATTCCCCTTTTATTTAAAAAAAGCACACTTTGTTAGAAAAGATAACATCATAGCAAAAACTCATTAAATTTAAAAGATATAAGGAAAAGAAAAACACAAGGAAAGGAATATGTTAAAAAAGTTCCTGTGTAAAATTAATTATCACTGTTTTCTTCAAGTAATTTTAGCCTCTTTAAATGTAAGCCTAATTCGATCCCAGGTATATGGTCCTGATGATATCATAAATTATCTTTACTGGGCATTGCCTACATAACAGCTTTTCTAGATGCCAAAATCTCTCTCCCCCACCTCCCTTTTTGTCACTATAATGGCAGCATGCCTCTAGTTTGGTCTATTTGGTCATAATTGAAGTTGGCTGTGATGAGAGCTCGTCTGAGATGCATGACTGGGCAGCTGGGCTTAAACTGAGGTGCTGGGAGGTTGCTTTCAGATGTAAGTAAAGCAGGAGAGATAAAGATTGGGCAAAGTTAAGATTTTTAACCCATGGGTTGTTAGGAATCAAGCTTTCAACATCATCAAGCACCCAGAGAGGGAGAAACAAAGGATGATGATTTGAACCTTTGATTTGTTTGGCTTAGTAGTTAAGTTAGGCAAATTCTGGATATACAACTTTCCATCTTTATTCCTGTACTCAGGGCCAATTTGGTATTGGAGGGCTAAATGTAAACATTGTGAAATCCCGCAGGAATATCCATTGGAGCATAGAGGATAGTCATTTTGGCCCAAACGATGCTCTTTTCCCTTTTGTCATCTAGAGTGCGATTTCTTCTTGCTGATTGTTGTTCTGAGTGGATGTTGGGCAGAGGACAAGTTGGTAGCACTGGAGGATGGAAAGAAGTTCTACCAAAAGCACAAAAGGAATTGAGAGCCACAAGAGTGCCCCTCTGTGGACCAGGGGAGAGGGCTGTGGAACGCAAAGGAAGAGGAGCCAAGAGGCCAGGTAACTCACTGCCTTCCCTACCTTGTGAGAGTGAAATTGTGAGCAATGCATATCAATAATTAATTAGAAGCTTTTTAGAAAGTATGAGTTCTGATGGCTTAATAGCTGAAGTCCCTTTTCAGTACCACACATGACCTGTGGTCAGATTTTAGTCACTGTTAATTATTCATTTAGTCAAGAAAACAATATTAAGTTTAAGGCATAGCCCTAAGCTATGGAGAAAGTTAAAACCCTAGCTTCTAACTAAGAAAAGCAAGGAACCAATGTAATATACTGGGCCTCCAGTTATAACTGGGCCTCTGTTATTGATCTGTTTCCTTTTTTTTTTTTCTAATACCCTGCCTATCTTTTGGCTCACTCCTTTCCGCTGCCATGGCCAACTCACCTGTGGATGGACCTCCCTCACCATAACCACCTACCCAGATATTTTATTGCTTGTTTCTTTTTCAATGTCTGGTTATTATAAAGCCACAGTAGAATGTGATTTGGGACATGATACTCTAAAGCAGTGGTTCTCAACCTTCCTAATGCCCCAACCCTTTAATACAGTTCCTCATGTTGTGGTGACCCCCAACCATAAAATTATTTTCGTTGCTACTTCATAACTGTAATTTTGCTACTGTTATGAATCCTAATGTAAATATCTGATATGTAGGATGTATTTTCAGGGGTCGCGACCCACAGGTTGAGAACCGCTGCATAGGTAATGGTTGAAGCTGTCTTGACTCAAAGATCTTTTGGGGAAGGAATTTAGTTCCCAACTCCTTTGAAAAATTTCTCTGTTCTTCATACATCTGGGGCTAAATATATTGTTTGATTTCTACATCAATTATATTTTAAGCTGCATTTGTGCAAACCAATTCTGATGAGAGTTTGTTATTCTCCTTCAATAGCTAGCAATATATTCTTAACTTAAAATCAGTGAAAGTATAAATTCCATATGGTATGTAAAACTATCTTTTTGAATTATTGCTATAAACATACTAGACTAGAGGCCTAGTGCACGGATTTGTGCACCTTGAAAGGAACTGTGGGCCATGAGGCTATGGTGGGCACAAGGGTGGGTCTCAGCCCATCCTCTGTGCCTCCACCTGGCCCGTCCTGCCACTACCCCCGGTCCCCTGTCTACTGGCAGCCCTGCTCCACCCGCTGCCGCTCTCACCTGCTGATGGCGCAGAGTGATTGAGGCCAGTGCCAGCAGCGGGTGCAAGCGGGGCCGATACTGTCAGTGGGTGTGAGTGACGGCTGCTGTTGTGATTGCCCCTCAGGAGCAAGGGGAGGTGGAGAAGCCCTGAGGGGTAATCGGGGCCGGCAGCTGCCACTTGAACCTGCTGATGGTGCTGAGCGATTAGAGCCAGTGCCAGGTGCCAGCAGCGGGTGCAAGCAGCAGCTCCGGCACTGGCAACGGATGCAAGCGGGGCGGTACCAGCAGCAGGTGTGAGCACCTGGTGGGACTGCAGAGTGCAGGAGCAAGAATTTTCAGTAACCACCAGAGGCTCGCTCCGATGATAGCAACCAGTGCCCTGTCTTGGACTGGTGCCCCCACTCATCTCTTCCACCATCCTGCTGTGGCCAATGCCCACTATGTTCTGTGCTCTACCGCCTGTTGCCAAGGCCTGCCATGTTCCTTGTGCACCCCCTGGTGGTTAGCGCACTTCATAGTGACTGGTTGTTTGGTTATTTGGTTGTTCTGCTTTTTAGTCTATTTGTATATTAGGGTTTTATATACTAGTATATAGATAGTTTGCATTTTAGTAAAGTATTGGTAATTTTCAAGCATTTTAACATTTTTAGGAAAGTGTCCCTTTCATTTAAGATTAGAGGCCTTGTGCACGAAATTCGTGCATGTGTAGTATTCCCTAGGCCTGGCAAGTGATCAGGGCCAATTGGGGCCTTCTGGTTGCCGGCCGGGACCTTCCTTCATTCCACACTGTCCCCTGGTGTTCAGAGCACATCGTAGAGAGTGATCGAACTCCCAAGGGGACACTGCATATTAGCCTTTTATATATATATAGGACTTTAAAACTTATAATTTACCATCTACAAGTTTGATCACTACTTAATTCTGCATACCTAATTTTATTTTTTTATTTGCCAAATTATCTAGATGCTTTTTTGAAGATGTTCTATGGCTTCTTGAAAATAAAAAAGCAATAATTTTAAATTGTCTTTTAAAATCTGAATCATATAGCGAGAGACATTTATGTTCCTTTTTCTTGTCCATAATGGATACTTTTCTCTTTTTGTGTAATAGTTTATCATTACAAATAATCACTCAATGTTGATTTTCACCTAATATTGTTTTATAAAATGAGGTTATTCAGTGAAAGTCTACAGACCATCATCTTTAGTTTGTATATTATATACTGCCAATCACCAACTTTGAAAGCCTGTTCCTAACTGTGGAACATCTCTTTATCTGTCAGGAGTTATACCAAATTTTGATATTGAAACAATAGCTAATTTGTTGTGTTAATCCATAAGGGTAAACCTTTGTGGCATTTGAACTGCATAATATGAAATCTACAATAGACCAAGAAACATAGTTTCTGCTCTCTCAAGAATGTTTATCATTTCCAAAGATTTAAGAGTAAACTGCCTTAAAACCCCAAGGGGCCTTAGGACTGCCTATTTCAATGGAAGCTTCTCCAGAAGAAGGCCACATCTTTCAACCCCTAGATGGCGTCTTCCAAGTTGGCTTTAAGTGCTAATTGGTAAATCTTTGGTTTAAATACACATGGGATACTACATCACTCTCTATCTTTACCAACTGCCTTTGTGAATAAAAACTGATGTCAGCAACGATGGTCTTCATGGTGCAAGTGCCTAATTAGGGTTTTTTAGTACTAAAAATCCTCTTGTTACTAGGTCATCAGAGTAGTCTTATAATGGTATCCATAACCCACTGCCCACTCCTATATGTTGACTTTTTTTTTCTTTAAGACAATGTTAAATGTAGAGGTTTTATGCTCTTAATTTACACACATGGCTTATTTATAAAATAATAATCCCTCCAAATATTTCTCTTTTGATAACTAGACATCCAAAGTATTTATTTTCTGTAAGAAAAATGATACCCAAATAATACATCCTGAAATAACATTTATTCTTGTGACCTTTAAATACTTTCAATTGGCATGTTTAATTTATCCCTGGAGAATTGTATATAATTGTAATGTTAGTCAGAAGCATTTGTTATGATTAACTTTCATAGGGGTAGAACAAATTTTCTTTCTTCCTTTCTAGGTTCTTTGGCTGGTCTAATAATTAAATTGGCATAGACAGGTTAACAGGAGAAGAACAAATTTAATTTCACACATATGGGACCTCCAAAGATATGAGACTCAAACACAAGTTGGCAATTCAGACTTATATGCCATCCTGAGCTAAGAAATGGATAGGGGTCGGGCTTCAGCAGGAAAGAGGGCATATCAGAGAAGATAAGAACAGATATTTGGTACTAGGATGTTTACCCTGCCATGCAAATAATCTTTCAGGTAAAAAAGTTATCTCTGGCAAAAGCTGTCTTTCTGGGCCAGCTCCCCTATCTAAAATTTTTTAGGTCCTTAAGAGAGAGGTAACAGTTTTTCTTGAGTCTGCAGGGTCTTTATTGCCTCTATTTCAAAATAATTTACATGCCAAAGTGGTACATTTTGGGGTGGCTTACTCTGTTCCCCTTCCCATTTAAAAAGTGCATGATAAATAAAAATGTGCTTCAGTAGCAATAGTATTCTGCAAATATTGCTCTTATTAGAACTGCTGATTTTTCAAAGGATTAAAGTGCCCCAAATCTGTCTTTAACTGTCAACTTTGGATCATAGGCACATCTTATTCTAATGAGCCAAAGGCCTATTTGATAATTAATGACAATAATTTTGACACTTCTGAATAACTGCATAGCATACAGCTAATTTATAACAGGAATTTGAAGTGTGAATTACATATTATTCTTTAAATAATTATAGTATAATATAGATACTACCAATTTATACTCCATATATACAACCAACTTTAATTTGTCCTTAAAAGAAAGGCTTACTTTTGCAGGTACAATCCAAAAAATGAGGTGTAAATAACCTACACACTTATTTTCCCTTTTAAGTGATTTCTTTGTAATCATGGTACAACACTACTACAACATTTCACACTCAAGTTACTTAAGGAGATCATTTACCTTCAGTCATAATTATTAATGCAAAAGCATAGTTTATCTATAAAATTTAGAATATAAATAGTTTCACTTAGTAAGAACATAATGAATTATCAAAGCAATTTTAGTCATTCCCAGATCTACCATAGAAGAAATAAAACACACTGACAAAAATTTCTCAGCACTTAAGTCCATTTGAAGTCTATTTCATATGCCCTTAAGTTCTTCATATCTTATTGCCAGTAAAAGGAGAGCACCTGATAATAAAACCACTCATCTCTCCTATTCCTCCTCTCTTCCTTATGAGTACACAGAACACTGTCTCCATTCTTGTGGGAACGCTTTCTCCCTGTCTCCTTAGACTCGAGTTTGTGTAGGTTTGAGGATAATGTTGGTTCATTTTACTTCTTATAAAGTAAGGTCTCAATGGTTGAAGGTCTGCCAACAAACTTTTCTTTTATCATCTTACTAATTAATATCTTATAACTGCAAGCTGGTTTTTATTTAGATGGTGTGATATTGTGATTTATAATGAATATATACTTTGATCTTTTGCCACACTTCCTGGCTCACAGCTACCACAAACCTTGGAATGACTTGAGCAATAAGAGCAATGGGCACGTCATTTGTTACAGTATTTGGTCTTCCTCAGTTCTTAAAGTCACTTCAGAGCTGTAAGGGTGAAATGAGTGTCTTCTTATTCATAAGTGCCTTTCAACCACACCTGAGTTTGTCAGTGAGTTGACTTTTGGAAATCCCTTAAATTTGGTGCAAGGCTGGTTTCCAAGGGAAGCAACCAAGAACAGAAAATTAAAACTTTCAGTCCTACCCTGTGATTTCTGGGGAGTGAAGAGGGGTTGGTGGCAGAATAAATCACCAGGGGCCAATGATTTAATAAATCATGCCTCTATAATGAAGCTTCCATAAAACCCCAAAAGAAGTGCGTGTTGGTGAGCTGCTGTGTAGCTGAACATGTGACAGTCTGGGGAGAGTAGCACACTCGGAGTGCATTGAAGCTCAGTGCCCTTTCCTATTCCTTGCTCTCTGAATTCCTTCATCTGGCTGTTGATTTGTATCCTTTTTTATAAACTCATAATCTAGTGAATAAATTGGTTTGCTGAGTTCTGTGAGCTGCACTAGCAAATTAATCAAACACGTGGAGGATATTCTTGGAAAGTTTTAATTTATAGCCAATTTTTAAAAAGCACATGTAACAACTGGACTTGTGATTAGCATCTGAAGTAGGAGAAATCTTGTGGGGTCTGATAATCAGTGGTCAATCTGTGTTGTAAAAATGTCAGGATTAAGTTGAATTGTAGGACACCCAACTTGCATAAAAGCATTGCTTGGTAGGGGCAAAAAACTCATACATCAGGATTGGGTACAGATCATTAGATGTTGAATCATATAAGAAAGTTAACATTTATAAGAACTATATTCCAGAGATTGTATTGATATACTTTTTTTTAAATTATCACACTCATTTTTACAATTTACAATTAGTGTTATTGTTTCCATGCTTTGAAAGGTTCACTAACTTGCTGTATATTTCATAGTTTACAACAGAAAGAAACCACAGTAAAACTCAAGTTTGTCAGACTTCAAAAGTCAAATGCTGTTGTATCCTCATTCTGAACAGAGAAGAAAAAACTAAACTCTTTTGTAACAAAAACCAAAATTTTCAATCAGAAAAAGTGAATTTTCTTTAAACTTTTAAGGTGAAATGGGTAGCAAAACCTCAACTCAAAATTACATTTAAAAGTAATAAATTGGTACCTAGGATATATGTTCAGTGACATAGTAACATAAGATTGCTATGAACACCTGACCAAAATCTCCCTCATGGTTCCTAAAGTACAGCTGCATTTAATGAGAGTTCCATGAATCATTCATATCAGTTATGAAAGCTGAATTATCAAAGGAAGATTAAGATTTACAACAGCAAAGATCTTGTCTAACTAGTAAGGAAATTATATTGAACAGAGGACTTTATTCCCCAGGCAGTCTGGTTAACAATTCAGCATGCTCAATTATATAAAATATGGCAACTGAAAAAATTATGAAAGTTTTAACTTCGTGCTCAATGTTCAGGACGGATGCAACCACTGTAGGCCTAACTACACAGACACGTCAGCAACAATGCAGAAGTTTTTTTCCAAATATTTTAGATCTATGACTGGTTGAATCTGCAGATGCAAAATTCTGGGATAAAGAGTGCTGACATGGGGGGTTGGCCAGAGGGCTCCAGGGTGTGTTAGGCCTGTCTCGGTCCTAATTGGCCAGACCCCAACAGCAAACTAACCTACCAGTCAACTGTCTGCCCCCGGTGGTCAGTGCATGTCATAGTGAGCGGTTGAGCGGCCTTAGCATATCATTAGCATATTACGCTTTGATTGGTTGAATGGACAACTGGACAACCAGACACTTAGCATATTTGGCTTTTATTATATAGGACATACTAGAGGCCTGGTGCACAAAATTTATACACTAATGCAGTCCCTAGGCCTGGCCGGCGATAGAAGTGTGAGCATCTGGCATAGAAGGGCAGGTCCCAGCTGTCCTGTGGGCCCTGGGCAGCACCTGGACACCTGGGCCCCCATGCGCCTCCCTCCGCCTGAGTTATTGGACCCTTGCCCAGCTCCCTCAGTGCCTGGGAGCTGGGCAGCAGCCCCGCCCCCCAGCCTCCACTGGTCGCCACGGGTAATTGGCAGGGTGATCAGGCCCTGCTTGCACCTGCCTTGGCATGGCACCAACCGCTTACCTGCTCCGCCATCCCATCACAGTCCCACTCTTGTCAGGCCCCATTGGGGCCAGCAACACCTCCATTGCTGCCTGCTGCCCTTGCCATGTCGCCAACACCTGCCATGTTCTGTGCTTCCCCCTAGTGGTAAGCACATGTCATAGTGAGTGGTAGAACTCCTGGTGGTGGGGACAATTTGCATATTAGGCTTTTATTATATAGGATATATTTGGTCTAATGTTTAAATAAATACTTCCCTGGTTGTCTCTTAAAATATTACACAGGCTCTGACTTTGGTTAAACCCTGATAAAGTATCTAGATCAGTGGCTCTCAACCTTCTGGCCCTTTAAATACAGTTCCTCCTGTTGTGACCCAACCATAAAATTATTTTCGTTGCTACTTCATAACTGTAATGTTGCTACTGTTATGAATCGTAATGTAAATATCTGATATGCAGGATGGTCTTAGGTGACCCCTGTGAAAGGGTCGTTTGACAGCCAAAGGGGTCTCGACCCACAAGTTGAGAACCACTGATCTAGATGATGTGCAGCTAATGCACAGTGGAAGCTCTGAATGTCTATTATGTTCTAGTGGATCTTTAGTCTAGTTCAGGGGTGGGCAAACTTTTTGACTCAAGGGCCACAATGGGTTCTTAAACTGGACCGGAGGGCCGGAACAAAAGCATGGATGGAGTGTTTGTGTGAACTAATATAAATTCAAAGTAAACATCATTACATAAAAGGGTACGGTCTTTTTTTTCAATAGTTTTATTCATTTCAAACGGGCCAGATCCGGCCCGCGGGCCATAGTTTGCCCACGGCTGGTTGAGTTGCTACAAAATACTTAATAAAAATAGATTGGTTGACTAATAGAAAATTTGAACTCTATATACTGAAATTTTACTTTGTATAATCAACTCTTGAAAACTAGTTGCATAAAGTAGAAATAACACTGATTTTTACTACATCATATTTCAGACTTGATATCTTCAGCTACAGAATTCCCATTGTTATAATTATATTCACAACCATTCGCTGCCTGAAGTCTTGCATTGTCTATCCACCTTCACTAGTTCACAATTCTCTTATATTTCTCCAGAGGATGCATATCTACAGCCTGCCATATAAAGTTTGTTTTTTTTCTTGTAGCTCTTGACTGCCATCCAAATTTTTTGGTTTAATGGAAGATTTTTACTTTATTTTTTGTCATTTCCTTTTTTTTCTAACTTTTCAAAATTTATTGCATTTCTATCTGCCTAGGCTTTTAGTTCCAGATTTGTTTTTAAGACTTCAAACTTTTTATTTTATTTTTAGCTCATGATACTTGCAAAAGTCTGTACCCTTTTGATTTTCATTTGCTTCAACACATTCTTATGTTTTGCTTTTATTTCAAATACCAGAAAGTAAAATGTCTCAGCAGCTTGGTGAATGGAATGGTTTATTTATAATTTAAAAAACTTAAGTTTTTTGTGAGATATTTATTTATAGGTTAAAATCTTGTGTATAAATTCCTGAAAAAATATCTTAAATTTCTAGTGAGTTGACTGACATTCCTTTATCATTCTATGCAACCATTGGTGCAATATTTTTATTCCCCAACCCAGGGGAAATAAATTAAAAAGATGTGTTGTCATTGGTAGCATCTTAATGTTAATGTATTCAATTAGATATTAGAACATGGTAAGCTTAAGTGAAATAAAAGCATGAAATAAAAGTATATAATTTACCTTTATTCCTCTTAGACATCTTTTTTTCTTCTTCTGAAAATAAGTAGTGTGCTAGAAAACTGACTGAGGCAGGTGGAGAAAGGGGACAAGCTCTGATATGTGGAGCTTGCCCATTTCTATGGTGTGAATGTTATCACCATGGCCAATTTCAAGCTACCAGCAGCTCAACAACCAACTCATAAAATGTCTAAAAATTTAATAATCAGCTGACACAAGTAGGTACAGGTCAATACAAGTCAGATCCAGCACAAAACTGATAGTGGTTATTAATTAAAGTTTATTAATGGTCACAGATATATTTGAGCATATATTAAATCTATAACCCTTAAACAAAAAAAACTTGTATACAGATTTTGACAAAATTTTGTGGTTCTACCCATGGATCCCTGTATAAGAATTTTCTTTCTATGTGTACTTGTAATTTAAAGGGTTCAGACATTACAATTCACAGATGATAACTTATCAACATTTTGGCTTTTATAACTTGGGAGCCAGATATTTAACTACTGCACTTCCTCAGAGAAAGTTAATAACGCTCACAGGAAAGAAGCATTGGTCTCCAAATGGCATTCTCCTCTTATTCCTGAAGCACACCATGTAAAACGTTCATTTGGTTCAAGAACTATATATGATTTTGTAAAAGATTCAGCAGTAAACGATCAATTCCAATGACTAGTTAGCTACATTTTTAAAAAAACATTTTTATTGATCTCAGAGAGGAAGGAAGTGGGAGAGAGAGAAAGAAACGTCAATGATGAGAGAGAATCATTGACGAGCTGCCTTCTGCATGTCCCCTACTGGTGATCGAGCCTGTAACCCGGGCATGTGCTCTTGACCGTAATCGAACCTGGGGCTCTTCAGTCTGTAGGCTGACACTCTACTGAGCCAAACTGGCTAGGGTGTTACCTACATTTTTCTTTAATCTTAATCCAAAAATATGCTAACTGACTTGAGAGAGAGAGACAGAGAAAGAGAGAGAGAGAGAGAGAGAGAGAGACATTGATCGCTTCCCTTTTTTACATGCAAGACAGGGATCAAATGCTCAACCTAGGGTTTGTGCCTGACCAGGAATTGAACTGAAACCTTTTGGTATAAGCGACGAGGCTCCAACCAACTGAGCTACCTGGCAAGGGCAGTTATCTACTTTTATAGTCCATGTTATTTCTGTCAGACAATGTGAATAAAGAACTTTTTATTTGCTACTATACTGAAAAAGCAATTTTTTTCTTTTCATATTTTAATAATTTTATCAAGGTACAAAATCATAAGTTATATTAAGAAATATCTGAAAATTTCTGCCCTATGTTATAAAAATAAATTCTATAAGTTGTTTTTATAGAGAATAGCAAAAATAAAATGGCTCTCTATTACTGCTTCAATGATTCTTTACTTGTAGTGTGTCTAATTAAAAGCAAAACTCTTCAGGTTTCTATACATCAATTTCCTGATTAGAAAATAAATTCTTTGACTGATGATCTGGAATCAAAAAACTTGTAAAACACACTTTAATTTCATTGCTGGTAAGTTTGTAAATTTAAATCTTGACATGCTGTGATGAATTTATTTCTTTGGTGCTGATAGGACAGGTTTGAGGCTTTGTTTTCAAGTCGGTTCTAAATCCGCAGAGTATTATGCTTTGGATGTCTGGTAGATAAATGGTAACTTCACAAAGATATATTCATCCTCGTATTGAAAATGCCTACTTGAAATTCTGCATGAACAGTTTTATTGAAAAACTATGTAGGCAAGCTGTTAATTATACACAAAGACTTGGAACAAATTCTCATAAGAAGCATGGCATGCCTTCCATTAAATGTATACATTTTATACAATGTAACTGAAAGTCTTTCTGAGGTTAAACAATAAATCTTGGAAATCTAACCACCCTGCTCTCCCAAAAGTAATTTTTTTTCTCTATGACACACATATAGGGCATACACTCAGATCTTAGCCTGGTTTAAATAACTAGACAGGACTTTCAGTGCGTTTTTTTAAAATTATTTATAAAAAATCTGGTTGCTGAGGAGTAAGCTGCTCAATTATCTTCCTCAATTTCTTTTTGTTTTATTTTGTAATAATTATTCTATTTTGTTTCTCTTTTAGAATTTCTAAATAACTTGAATCAGAAAATGCAGAATATATAAATGAGAGTGCATCCTGCCATTGAATCTGGGAAAAGACTTTTGTTATGGATTATAACTTGAATTTGAGGTACCATTTTATTTAAGGCACATGAAGCACTTTCCAGCTCATATATTAAACAACAGGATAGATTTATTGTCCTTTTATTTGTAAGAAGATTCGGAAGATAAATGATCACTTTACTTCTTATATTTTTAACTGTGATATTCTAAACCTGTCAATTTATATGGATTGATGAAGTCTTTTTACATGTAAAATTTGGATTCTTTTTTAAAAGTAAGTACAAATAGTAACTACTCATACACAAACAGGTAAAAGAAAAAAAAGACAAAAGCTAAAACATATGACAAATAAATTCCTCATGCTATCATTGCATAGCATTCCATTACGTGCTAAATTTTTCTGAAAATATACTGGATAGTAGAATTTCAAACGAGTGCCTTATACAAAAGTCATTTTTCTGACAGGTATGAGAGAATTGTTCTCTTCATTTGTCAGTGAATTCAAATTAAGAAATCAGAGATTTAAAATTTTACCAGGAATCTTTAGAGCAGTTTGTTTTATATAAAATTATGAGCTATATTGCTTATTTAAATTTTATTAGAAAACTTGCTTTGCTCCCTCTTCCATATGAGAAAAGCACACTCTGCAATTCAGGCAAGTAAATCTATTTACCATCTCTTCAGATATTGAGGACCAGGAATAAATTATTCCCTAGTTGAAATTTCCAAAGAAGTTTCTTAGGACAAAAGAATGAACTTAATTTTAGCTGCTCATGTGACTGGTAGGTTGACTCTATCCTTTAGCCATGCTCGGCAAACTGTGGCTCACGAGCCACATGCGGCTCTTTGGCCCCTGGAGTGTGGCTCTTCCTAAGCCTTAGGAGTACCCTAATTAAGTTAATAACAATGTACCTACCTATATAGTTTAAGTTTAAAAAATTTGGTTCTCAAAAGAAATTTCAGTCGTTGTACTGTTGATATTTGACTCTGTTGACTAATGAGTTTGCTGACCACTGGGCATTTCACTCTGCCACTGAAAAACAGAAGTTATAGAGATGTATTAATCACTCACCTTATGTTGGGTATTGTGGTATATTTGGGGAAATAGCGAGAGAAAAATGAGTAATCCACAATCACTGACCTCAGTTTGCTTGAAGTTGACCCTGTGTGCACTGTAATGCAGGGCACATTTGCAACTGATGTGGACATTGTACCTCCCAAGATACCTACTGCCAGCTTTGAGGTGTTCACCTAACTTGATTTCTGACTCCATTTGTTTACAAACTCAAATTTATGTTTTGCTTTGTTTCTGAAGTAAATAAATCAATGTTGGTTACTCATTATTTAAGTTCTTTCATTTTAAGCTTCTGTGGCTCCCTTTGATTGGCTTCTTCATGTTTCTAAAGTCACACATTATTCTTCTGAGTCTTCTCTTTCCTCATCTACTCTTAAGTTCTGATTGCCCTCCATAACCCCTGACCTGGTTCTCCATTCTCTTTTCTTATAAAATATACCCCTGTTGATTGCTTTTATTTATGCTCATGATTCAGGACCCCTTGAATTTTATGACTCTTGAATCTGGACCCATGTTTTCAAATCTCTTTTTAACTAGATACTCAAGTGACTCCCTTCTGGGTCTTTCCAGGGGGAAGTCCCGTAGTGATCTCAAACTCACTATGCCCATTACTGAACTCATCTACACTTCCTGTCCAAGCCTTCTGCTCCAACCTATCTTCTTCCTGCTTTCCATATGCTGGTCATTGAGATCCCACACACTGGCCATCAAAACCAGACACTTCAGCTCATAGTTATTCCCTATCCATTCATCAAACCTCCTGCCCCAATTACATCCAACAATTCACCAAACGCTCTAGATTTTAACTCTGAAAGCTTTCATCCCTGTCTATTCTCATTCTTCTTCTTATTGGTACATCCCTCATTGCCTCTCAGCTGGACCATGTTATATCTCTCTTAGTTGATCTGCTTCCCTTTTACTCCTCAAAAATCTAACTTCTTTTATGCTGCTACTAGAGGCCCGGTGCATGAAAATTTATGCACTGGAGGGGGGTTCCCCCAGCCTGGCCTACCCCCTTTCACAGTCCAGGAGCCCTCAGGGGCTGGAGGTGACCCAGCGATCGGGGGAAGGAGATGCCCCATCACATCTCTTCTGTTGCCACTTCTGGCAGCGCAAGCCTTGGCCGGCCCTGCTCACCTGAGCCTTGGGCAACCCTGGGTGGCTGGGTAGCTGCCATCTGAGGCTTGTCTGCTCCTCAGGCCGGCTCTGAACAGCTGGAGGGCTGAGGGGACTGGGGGACTCTGGAGGCAGGCATGTGGAGTGGCTGGGCCCACCTAGGGCTGAGCCCTGCCGTGCCATGTGCCTGCCACCCCAGCAGGGCTGAGGAGACTGGGTGCTGCCATCTTGTGGCTGTGGGCACTGCCATCTTTGAGGGCATGGCAGTCAATTAGCATATTCCCCCCTTATTGGCTGTGGGTGCCGCTATCTTTGCAACAGTGTGAGGTTCAATTAGCATATTCCCTTCTTATTAGATAGGATGTCTCTCAGTTCTTCAGAATAAAACCAAGGCTCTTATTCTGAAATGCAAGCACTGTAGGGTTTAGACATAGCAGCTTATCAACCTTGGTTTTATACCCAACACACCTAAGATACTTTAAAGCAGGGGAGGGGGGGGACCTTTTTTCTGCCAAGGGCCATTTGGATATTTATAACATCATTCACTTAATATAAATTTATTTTGCCATGAAAAAAGCTTCTTGATTTATTGAATTTCGAGTTCTACCTGTGTTTCCTTGGCAGAGCTAGACCAAATGATTTTGTGGGCCTTATGTGGCCCACAGGCCAGACTTTCCCACCCCAGCTTTAAAGACACAGACTCCCTAGCCACTGTCCCTGGAATTCTGATTTAATTGGGTTGGGCTGGGGTTCTGCACAAGTATTTCTAAAACACCCAAGGGTTCTAAATACTATGAAGAAGAAAAATCTTAACACCTCTGATTTAGTCCTTTCTTACCTTTCTCACCTGCCCTCCTGAATTCTCCTGCTCTACTTGCTCAGTCCCCTATGACTTTTTACGCATAATTCTTGCCCAACATACCCTTTCTTCTCATTTATTCTCCCCACCTCTAGCCCCCTTCCTTAGTAATCTGCTAGACTGTATTGAAAACAGCTGAAAGTCAATATAATTTACACACCTTCAAATGAAGCTCTGGAATGTCCCTGCCTTCTCTAATTTAATATTGCAGCTTACGCACTCTATTGTAATTGTTACATTTGTTCGGTCTCCTCTGCTAGGTTGCAAGCACCTTTAAGAAAGGGGTGTGTATTTGCGCTGAGGATCCTCACTCTATCTCATTGCCTGGGACAGTGTAGATACTAATACAAGAAATTTTAGATGGACTTTAAGGTATTATCATACTGTATCTTATCTTGTTTATGGCTGGATAATGTCAAAATAATTCAAAAATGCAACCCTCCTCTTACCATTTCCCTTGCTACCCTCCCTTCACAGACTCCTAACTGGTCAGCTCCTTTCAGATTCTTGTCCATTTGAAATCTTTTCTTGGCACCATAGAAAAGTAATCATTTAAAATGAACCATTCCAGTGACTTTTCATTATGTTGTTAAGGTTCTTCTTTGGCTAATTCCTGAGAGGATTCCCCTTGCTCACTGAATTGCAGCGACACTATCATTTACTTCTTTATACTCCTTGTGATGATGGTGCTTCATCATCCCCTTTCCCATGTACATTACAATTTTCTCCCTTCTCTGCCATGTTGGCTGTACTTTCTGATCCAAGTGCCTGGGCTCCTTTGCCCTCTGGCTTCCTCTTAGTTCATGAAATAGGAGGCCAAGGTGGGAGATTGGAGGACTGGACAGGAGAGAACCTGGGCTATTTATCCTCACTACTTATCTTCCCTAACCTCATCCTGGCATGGCTGCATTGCTTTATAGCTACAGTTTCTGAAGGAAACTCTTCATCTAAGCCACCTACTCTCACTAGGTTCCACTGGCATAGTTCTCCTTCATACACTGTTAGATTGAGAGTGTAAAATGCCTTCCATGGTTTTCAGTACCTGGTGTCCCTGACCAACCTTGTTAGTTACAAATAGCCCTTTCATTAAATTTCTCTAAGTTAACCCTTTTATATGTATCACCTACTTCCTGCCAGCACACTGATCATAGACTTAACAAATGCACTTCTATCTCAAGGCCTTTGTTTAGGGTATCCTATAGGTGCTACTTCTAAATATTTAAATGGCTCATTCATTCACATCATTTACATCTCTGTTCAACTGAAATCTCAGAGAGGCCTTCCTTAATTACCTTATTGAAAATAGCCTCTTCTACTGTATCTCTATTTCTGTTCTATTTTCTCCATGAAATGTCTTACTATACTAAATTATTTTATTTATATTGTTTCCTTACTTTCTCATTCATTCATTCATTCATTCATTCATTCACATCTACTTTGGAATGTAAGCTCCTTGAGAAGAATGTTGGCCCCAACATAGGTGCTCAATAAATTAAATAAGTTAAATGAATAAAGGTGACTGAAATTTGAGGAATTTAATTTCTAGTTCACTGTTCTAATTATATTCACTGGTTAGATGAACAATTATTTGCTCATTTTTATTACACTATGTTCATCATAAATCATTTTATTCATTGGGAAGAGATATATTAATACTTTTATTTAAAGCAAAATTAATATTGATGTAAATATCAGTTGTCTATAGCTCTATTTTTTTTCAAAAATATCTCAGTGTATTTCCTTATTCTTCTCAAGGATTTAAATGCCATTAACTTCTACAGCATGTCCTTGAGAAGAAGTCAGCATTGCTTCTTTGGTAGACTAAAAAAAATTAGTGCGTTAGAAATAAAATTATTTTATGTCATGTACTTGGTATGCTCATCCATTTCCTTCTTTTAGAAACACTAAACCTCTGTTTTCACTGTATTACATTTTCCTTGTTCCTACTTTCTGCTCACATGTTCTTTCTTTTTTATTTTTTGACTGATCTCTGAGCCCTCTTGCTTTGTTACCTCTGAGAATGCGATTCATTTGCATTTACTGTCATCGGTTTAAAAAATTCTGGTCTCAGTTTTCTGATAAATTAAATGTCATTTACACAGGTACTTCCAACAATGCCTAGTGAGTAACTGACATTTTCGGATTAATGTTTAGACTGTTCCTCTTACCAATTCCTTGGCTCACTTTGTATTTGCTTTGAGCACACCCTTTAGCAAAGTCCTAGCTTTGTGACTACTGAGCAAGGAAGTTATGTCCATGCTCAGCAGCACTATTTTGATTTTTCTGCTTGGTTACTTGGGTTTTGTGTGCTTTTTTATTATTTTTAGCTATTTTTTTTTTACCTCTTAAACCTTAACTTTCAATCGGTCATTTTTTCTCACTTTTCTTTACCAAGTGTCTATTCTAGTCTTCTTTCTTTGCTTTTTCTATTGTTCACTTTTTACACTGGTCACCTATTTCCGGAAGCACTACAATAATGGTAATAACCGCTAGTACTTTGTTGAGCACTTGCTGTGTGTCATGCAGTATCTTCTGCATTTTGCATGTCATTTCTGTTTCAAAAACCTTCATATTTTCCTGACCATCTTAACCCAATGAAAGTTATTAACCCTTATTTGGTCTTTACTGACTAATGTAGGTAAACTATAAAAAAATCAGACCTGGTAGTTGAAATAATGAGAATTATTTTTATATCATTTGAGATTTAATCTCATATTCTATCTCAACTAGTATGTACTCACCTTATACACATGGGTATTACACCTCTCCATAATGTAAGCCTAGTGCTATGTTCAAATATTCACTCAAGAAATGGTGGCTACTGCTTAATTTTCTATCTTCAGTCTTTCTTTCAGTTAGTCCTACCCATACACAATTAGTAGAACCATTTTACCATTTACTCCTTTACCCTTTTAAAAAGACTAGATTCCCAAGCTATCTGAAAAATGAAAAACTTTTGTAAGCTGAAATGGCTTACAGTGAAGAATGATACCGTTAATTTATATGAAAAACTTGAGTACTCTTGGCCTCAAAATAATCTACTAAATCATAGCAAATAACACATAAGACATAAAATAACACTAACATATAAAAGCAGTGCCACTCTTGCCACTGTGGGTATACCCTGTCTCTGTAACAGCTCACTGTAAATTTTTTTGCATTTTGATTTTTTCCTTAAAAGTGAAAATTCTCTTCTGATTGTTTTGGTTAGCAAAAACAGATATTGGTATAGGTTTTTCATAAAAGCCATGTGGCACAGCACGAATTTACTTGCAACAAGTACAGGAGACAGGGTTGTCACATCCAATGCTCTGTCTCTCTGAAGGAAGGCTTAGCCATTCCATTATTTGGTTCACTAGACATTGATTTCTTCTTTGCTGTTGACTAAAATTACAGTCAAGCTAATCTGTTGTAGCTGTATCTGCAAAATATTGTGTTACATTTTACAGTTTAGCAAAAATAGCATTTGGTAATAAACTGACTGGACCTTGACCTGGTCCTATCTTACAAGATGAAGACACACAGGTAGTTAAGGTGGTTATAGTAAATAAAGGAATGTGTTTAAAAAGCTGTTGGGAGAAACTTTTTTAAAATAAGGGAAGGTCATGGATAAAAAAATGTCATAAGCATCCAAATAATGATGTAAAATCAGAGACATGGGGCATTACACAGAGATGTGGACAAGTTAATAAATTTGGGGATACTATCCCCCAATTTAAAAAAAATTGTAGATCTCTGGAAGAACACAAAATATTTAACCTCTCTTTGGCAGCTTTTAAACATGCAAGGACTTTTTTTTTCCTTTAATTAAACATGGAATATCCTAATTTTATCTATATTTGTCATGAATTTCAAAGCACTAATCATATTTTACAGTATATTCTTGATGCTCTGCATTGTGTTAGCATCTTTCTTGAAAGGAGAGGCTCAGAAAACAATCATAATATTAGGCTTGTCAACTGGTAAGATTTTATATATTATATATTTTAAATTTTATATATTAAGATTTTATATAATATACTAGGGGCCTGGTGCACAAAATTCGTGCACTGGGTGTGTGTGTGGGGGGGAGTGTCCCTCAGCCTAGCCTGCCCCCTCTCACATACTGGGAGCCCTCAGGCGGTGACCCCCATCACGCTCCAATCGCAGGATCAGCCTCTTGCCCAGGCCTGACGCCTCTGGCTGAGGCGTCCGGCCCGGGCAGCGGGGACCCACAGCTGCAGCGGCCCTGCGATCATGGGCTTCGCTTTAGGCCCAGGCAAGGGACCCCTAGCTCCTGGGACTGCCAGCTTCGACCGTGCCCAGTTCCCATCGCTGGCTCCACCCCTACTTCCTGCTATCACTGGCCAGGGCGGAAAAGGCACCTGATTCTCCAATCATGGCTGGGGGGCAGGGCAAAGGCGGCCCCAGGGCCGCCTTTGCCCTGCCCCCCAGCTCTTAGCTCCCCCCTGGGTTTCCAATCACTGTCAATGGCAGGGGGCTTCTTCCTGCTTTCCGTTTCGCCTCCCTGCATTGTGCCTACATATGCAAATTAACTGCCATCTTGTTGGCAGTTAACTGCCAATCTTAGTTGGCAGTTAATTTGCATATAGCCCTGATTAGCCAATGAAAAGGGTATCGTCGTACGCCAATTACCATTTTTCTCTTTTATTAGTGTAGATATTAAATATTAATATTATATATTAATCTATATATAATATATAGATTTTATATATTATATATTAATCTATATATAATATATAGATTGTATATATTATATATTAATCTATATATAATATATAGATTTTATATATTATATATTAATATATATTATATATTAATATATATTATATATTATATAAAATTTTATATATTAACTAGAGGCCCGGTGCACAACATTCGTGCACTGGGGGGTGTGGGGGTCACTCAGCCAGACCTGCACCCTCTCCAGTCTGGGTGCCCTCAGGGGAGCCCTCTCCAATCTGGGAGTTTCTGTCTGTCTTTGCAATCATATGAATGAATTGTCTGAGACCCCAACTCAGTTTGGTTTGTTGCTCACAGAATAATAGAGGCACTTTTTCTTTTTTTTGCTTCATTGGAGGAGATTTCCTGGAAGTTTTAGGATATCTTCCCTTTAATTTTTCCTAGACACTCTGATTTTACTTATGTCTCTCACCTTTGCTTTCCCTCCATCCCCCACCGCAACAGTAGCTTGCTCCAGGCTCACTTTGCTCTAGTGCAGTGGTTCTCAACCTTCTGGCCCTTTAAATACAGTTCCTCATGTTGGGACCCAACCATAAAATTATTTTCGTTGTTACTTCATAACTGTAATGTTGCTACTGTTATGAGTCGTAATGTAAATATCTGATATGCAGGATGGTCTTAGGTGACCCCTGTGAAAGGGTCTTTCAACCGCCAAAGGGGTCGCGACCCACAGGTTGAGAACCACTGCTAAAGTGTCTCTAGGAGATCTGTCTGCCACCAGAACTACGATTCCCAGAATTCTTGGTGCTCCCTGCGATCCTGGTTTTCCCTTCCTGATCTATCTCTGTTCCCGTGGCCTCCCACTCTGCCAAGTCCTCCAAGCCACCAGCTCTGCCTCTCTGCTCTCCGTCTTGGTTCTTGAAGCCACTTCACTCTCCGCCAGCTCTACTGCTCTGCTCTCCACTGGTGCCTGTGTATGCAAATTAACCCAACAAAGATGGGGTAATTTGCATACTTGCTCCTGATTGGCTGGTGAGCGTAGCAGAGGGATGGTCAACTTATATGTTTTTCTTGTATTATATAGGATGCTAGAGGCCTGGTGTACAAAAATTTGTGCCCTCGGGGGGGTCCCTCAGCCCAGCCTGTGCCCTCTCGCAGTCTGGGACCCCTCGGGAGATAACGACCTGCTGGCTTAGGCCTGCTCCAGGGTGGCAGAGGGCAGGCCCAATCCCTAGGTGCAGCCCCTGGTCGGTCTCAGAGCAGGGCCATTTGGGGCGTTGGGGCGCCACCTCCTGTCATGCACAGAGCAGGGCGGATTGGGAGGTTGTGATGCCACCCTTAGTCACGCTCAGGGTAGGGCCGATTGGGGTGTTGGGGCACCGCCTCCTGTCACACTCAAGGCAGGGTTGATGGGGAGGTTGCAGCACCACCCCCTGTCACGCACAGAGCAGGGCCCATCAGGGGGTTGGGGAGCTCCTCCCTGTCACTCACAGAGTAGGGCCGATAGGGGAGTTGGGGCACCGGCCCCTGTCAAACACAGAGCAGGGCTGATCAGGGGGTTGGGGTGCCGCCCTCTATCACCCAGAGAGCAGGGCCGATCAGGGGGTTGGGGCGCCGCCATTGTCACACTCAGGGCATGGCCAATGGGAGGTTATGGCTCTACCCCATCACACACAGAGCAGGGCCGGGGGGGGGGGTGTTGGGGCACCTCACAATGTCACACACAGAGCTGCAGAGCAATCAGGGGGTTGGGGAACTCCCCCCTATCAGGCACATAGCATGGCTGATCAGGGGGTTGGGGCACCTTCCCCTGTCAGGAACAGAGCAGGGTCAATAGGGAGGTTGTGGCCGCGCCCCCTGTCACACACAGAGCCGCAGGGCGATCAGGGGGTTTGGGCGCCGCCCTCTGTCACGCTGATCCCAGTGCTGGGAGGCCTCGCAGCTCCGCTGATCCCAGTGCTGGGAGGCATATTACCCTTTTACTATATAGAATAGAGGCCTGGTGCATGGGTGGGGGCTGGCTGGTTTGCCCTGTAGGGTGTTCTGGATCAGGGTGGGGGGTCCCTCTGGGGTGCCTGGCTAGCCTGGATGAGGGTATGATGGCTGTTTTCAGCTGGTCACACACCCTTCAGGGTGGGTGTCCCCACTGGGGTGCCTGGCCAGCCTGGGTGAGGGGATTATGGCTGTTTGCAGCTGGTCACACACCCTTCAGGGTGGGGGTCCCCACTGGGGTGCCTGGCCAATCTGGGTGAGGGGCTGAGGGCTGTTTTCAGGCTGGGACTGAAGCTCCCAACTGCTCCTTTTTTTCTTTTTTTATTCTGGGCCAGCTTTA
Organism: Myotis daubentonii; assembly: GCF_963259705.1. Taxonomy (NCBI): domain Eukaryota; kingdom Metazoa; phylum Chordata; class Mammalia; order Chiroptera; family Vespertilionidae; genus Myotis; species Myotis daubentonii. The sequence goes on along the minus strand of NC_081842.1, from coordinate 101,812,428 downwards.
GCTCTGGCTCCATCTCTGAGGCCTCTGCTGCTGAAAGAAGGAATCTGATTTATTTCGGTTCTATAATCGAAACAATGTATAACTCCAGCTCTGAGATCCCAGCTCGCTGAAAGCTGGTTTCTGGGGTTTTATTTAGCTTCTATATTTGTTACAGTGTTTCTTAAACTGCAGGCTCAGAGGCCGGCAAGGCAGACTGGGAATGTTGGAGTCCTCCGTCACTGAAGCAAGCAAGCCTCATGTTAGTTTCAAGATGCCTGGCTGCCAGCCGCCATCTTGGCTGGCAGTTAATTTTCATATCTCGCTGATTAGCCAATGGGAAGGGTAGAGGTCGTACGCCAATTACCATGTTTGTCTTTTATTAGATAGGATAACAATCTTATACTTACCATGTAGAGGGAGCACAAGACAGATGAACCACAACTTACACAACACTGTGGCACGTGTAGACTTTGTATATCTCAAAAAATACATTTCATAAACCTAAATATAGAAATTGTTACTTGTTTCTACTAAATTTGGCTTTATATATTTTGACATCTTATTTTTGGATCTTGAATTAAATAATCCAACAGATAATTGCAGTCCATGTCATTGATAAAAAAATGAAAAAGCAAAATCCAAAGGAAAGTGGCACCCTGAGAAGCTATAGAAATCTCTTTCTAAGATGAAAAGGAATAAGAACAAGGCTATTTAAGACACATATCTCCAATAAGGCAGATGTATCAGGGATCTCCAGAGAAACAGAACAAATAGGATATATGAAATGGGATATTAAGGATTTATGATGAGGAATTGGCTCATGTGACACATCAAGGCTGAGAAGTCCCACCATCTGTTGTGTGCAAACTGAAGATCCAAGAAAACCGGTCATGTCATTCCAGCCTGAGTCGTGGCCTGAGAACCAGAAACCTAATGGTATAAATCCTAGACAAGGACAGCGTCCAATTTAGCAGAAAGAAAGGAGCTCCAGGGAGTTGAAAAGATAAAAGACATTTACAAGCAGAGGGAACAAAAACAGGGAAGTTATAGTCAGCCAATAATCGGGTTGATTATTGCAAGAATACTTTCCTTTAGGGTCTTGCAGGGGCCTATCAGGCTGATTATCTAACTAGTACAAATCAGGCGATTCCTGATTTACTGGTTTAAGATTCTATTTTGGGGAGAGCCAAAACTGTAATTAAGACTTGTTTTGGTGATATTGGGCTTAGCATAAGTGACCCTATTTTGGGCCTGTTGTCTTTTTTTTTGTTTGTTTGTCTGCTTTTTAACAGTTATTATATCCTTAACTCCTTCAAGGTAAACAAAGCATAGGAGAAATTGAGTCACAAGAAAAGGATAGAATGATGGTGGAGCTGAGTCCTGTGAGGTAAAGAAGAGAGGTTAATTCCTTTTGCAAATGAGATTCAAAAGTAGAATCTGGCTCCTCAACATCTACTTCCAGATCAGAGAGATAATGAAAGCTGAAGAAGGCATAAACCTACCCATGAAGTCAAATGAGTTTACTTCTTAGTCCATAACTCAAAAACAAGCATAGGAATTAACTATTTTCTTTGTACTGTTTAAATATATATCTTGATGTTAAGTCATTCTGAGTGAAAATTACTTTGAATTTTAAGGTGATCATATGCTTTTTACTCAGTCTTTCCTCTCAATTGATACAGATGATTTTAGTTCCGCAGATAAAATAAATGTCTGGAAATATAAAACAATGAATGTACTGTGCAGTTGCTCAAATGGATTTTCACTATTATGGAATAAGTAATTGTGTATGTAGTCCTCCATATACTTGCTCTTTTGAGTAACATACCTTGTAGTTTTTTTTCTTTTACTTTTCAATTTATACTAAAATTCAAACTGCTATCACAGGGTCATATATCTTACCTAATAATAGACAAACATGTAAACTGACCATCCCTCTGCTACGCTCACCAGCCAATCAGGAGAGTATGCAAATCAACCCAACAAAGATGGCAGTTAATTTGCATATGTAGGCACGAAGTGGCGGAGCCCAGCGAAGACTGAAGGCTCTGGGCCAGAGCCGTGAAGACAGAAGTCTCTGGGCTGGAGCAAAGGCCTGGGTCCCAGGTGCCAGAGGAAAACCGGTGCCAGCAGCCAGGGGAAGGGAAGGCCTATTGCATGAATCTCTTAGTGCAATGGGCTTCTAGTAATTAATAAACTAAAAACCATTTGAAATAATTTTCTATCATTAAGTTGCCTTTTGGGAACTTTGTAATTGATCTGCTTCATTAAATAGTCAAATGTATGCAAATGTATTTAGTTCTCATGATTTATTCCAGTAAGTCCCTTGGGTTCATACTACCAATTTTTTGCTTTTGTAGGTAGGTGACTTTATATATTTTAGGTTTTTATCATATGATAATAGTGACAAGAAAAATAAATGTTCACCAAGGAATCAAATTAATTGCTAGGCAACTAGTTTAACTGACAGTTAACCACAGGACTTTAGTGTTTGGACATAAAAAGATAAAGAACATTGAGTAATTTATTTTTTTTCAAAGACACTCTAAGGGGTTGAATGTATTTTTTTCTTATTAAGTATCAGTTAAAAACTATTTTGCATTCTCTCTGATCTTGGGGCTTTGATGTTGTGGGCTATGAACTGAAACATTGATTATAAAAAGAAACTTTTATACAGTTGACAGTAAGTCTCTGAGGAATCTATTCAATGAATGTCATGGCTCCCCATAGTATCAACATTCACACAGTATTTCAGATGTCTTAGAAATTGTATATAATAAACCAGGAAAAAAATCATAAAACTATTTCATTAAAATAAAAGAGATGGGTTCATGCATAATGAATGTAAATGCAGCAGCCTAGAACCTGGCATTTAGTAGATTCTCAATGAAGGTGTGTTGTCTGAATCAGCTAACCTAAAATTACATGACTATAATTTTAATTAGATATATCAACTTTGACTTGGACTCATTCTTTCTGATGTTTCATCAAAGGCAGCTGGGAAAATCTCATTTCTGGGCAAGAGATGGCATCAACTAGATATTATTGATTGGGATCGAGGATTGGGGTCAGGTAGTATGGGATATACTCCAGTGTAGATAGGAATGGATAGACCACCCTGAGTGAGTATTAATCTTTACTTATGGAAGGTACAGAGAGTGAATACTAGAAAAGTTAAACTTATAATTAAGGTTAAATGAGATAACAAAGTGCTATGAATGAAATTAAAATCTTAGCAAAAAGGAAAGTATGCAATTAAACATAGGCATTAAATAGGGAACAGGAACAAAAGAGAAATCAAGAAAAATTCTGTTTTTGAGTTCCTCAAAACTCATTTTTATGGTTGCTGATTATGCTGTATATGGTTGAAAAGGCTTGGTATAAAGGCATAATTTCTAAATGTACAATTCCCTTTTCATCCTGAAAAGGACTCCTGCTATAGAAGCATGTAGAGCAGAAGGTTGTCCTTGCCAGTGATATATCTGATAAGGGGTTAATATCCAAAATATATAAAGTATTCATACAACTCAACAAAAAGAATCAAACAATCCAATTAAAAATGGGCAGAATAGGCACTTCTCCAAAATGAACATACAAGTGGCCAAGAGATACGTGAGAAAATGCTCAGTCACTAATTATCAGAGAAAATCAAATTAAAACCCAATGAGATATCACCTCACACCTCTCAGAATGGCTATCCTCAAGTTTCATTGAGTTTTTCACTAGTGTAATTTTTTCAAGAGTCTGATCATGACACTACAGATGTTGCTTTTTGTAAGTTTTTTTCTTGGTATATCATTATGTTAACAGAAAGAGTGTGGGTGAAACTATCTCCTGCTATACAATCAATTGAAAAAGATACATCTGGCTACCTACCACAAATATGAAGTTCAAAAGAAAAAAGCTCAATTTAATGAAAATTAACAAGTAAAGAATGTACAGGAACACTTGAGTTTCTGTCATAAATAATGATAAAATGCTTTGAAATATCTACCACTGAAAATATAATCAACTCACGATTAGGCTTCTTCTTTCATATTAGGGTAATTATTTTTAAGTAGTATGACTTGATAAAATCAATTATAAATACAAACCAAATTAAAATAAAGCATACATATAAGAAAAACACAAGATAATTAGATTTTTATACACAGATTTCACACGGAACCCATTTCTAATCATAATGATGCAAGAGCCGAAACCGGTTTGGCTCAGTGGATAGAGCGTCGGCTTGCGGACTGAAAGGTCCCAGGTTCGATTCCGGTCAAGGGCATGTACCTGGGTTGCGGGCACATCCCCAGTAGGAGATGTGTAGGAGGCAGCTGATCGATGTTTCTCTCTCATCGATGTTTCTAACTCTCTATCTCTCTCCCTTCCTCTCTGTAAAAAAATCAATAAAATATATCTAAAAAAAAATAATGATGCAAGATATATCAATACAAACTGGGTGCTGACACCTCCATTCATGTCAGAAGCTAAATCTATGAAAATAATGTGTGTAAAGCCACCTCTGCATGCACATGTTCTCAATTATTCTACTCAACTTCAAATTAAATAGTCTCTTTTTTACTCATAAAATTATCAACATTACTGTAGCATTTTTAATCTAAAAAGTGCAAGCTTTGAAAAGTAATCCAATTTAGTTCAATATTTTCAGTATAAAATAAGAAGTTAACTTTAATTTAGAATATATTAGAGATAAACTATTTCATCATATTGAGCATAAAAACATTACAATAAAGTATAAAATATTTATGTACAGCACTAAGAATAATATTAAAAATAGGTCACTAAAGTATTTGCACACAGACGAACTTTAGTTGCTGAATAACAGTTGGCTATGACAAAGGCATCAGACAATCAATTCTCCTTAATAGCAACCATTATAGATCTCATGTCTAACCCAAATCATCCATAATGTTTGCCACAGAGGTTTTTCAAATAGCCAAACTGTGGGCTGGTAAAGATTATTTACCAGGTCATCAAAAGGCCATACAATATTGTGACTAAGAACATGTACACGAAAGTCAGGTTGCCAGGGTTTGATTTTGGCTCTACTATCTGTTTCAATTATAGGGGTTTTTTTATTTCTCTACTTCTTTTTCTCTGAATTGAGCATAGTCCCAGAACCTAACTGTCTGAAATACTGTGATATTACATAGATTCAAAGACACAAGAATTTTTAAGTACACCACTAAGTTGGGTATTAATTAAATTAGTTTCATTTGTATTAAAATATCTCAACTCTAAATTGTACCAGCTTCCCTCAGACTAACTCATTCTAATAGAAAAATTATTCAGGTGAAACAGAATCAGACTTGGGGAAAATACTGAATTCACGTTGAATGTAATCAATAGCTAACTGTTTAACTTAAACTCTTATCAAAGGCATTGTCTTAAGAATATCATCGCTTAAGTATTATTCCCATCTCCAAGTCAAATTTTAAGATACATTTTTCTCTCTATTTGTCTTTCTTACCTTCCCTTCCTCTTTCCCCACACATGTAATTAAACTTCACTGTATTCCATAATATTTTGATCTTGGTAAATTTTTAATACCTTAATTTCTCATTTAAGCATACAGAGTAGTTTTTTTTTCTTTTTGTATAAATTTTAAGACAGAGCAAAAGATGGGCCAATTAGCAGTATTACATAATTTTTTTTTTGCATTACCTGGTCTTTTAACTTTTAATTTGAGGGCCTAGAGCTAATCAGGCCCTAAGAAAGTCACACCAAAAAGTATGTATGCAAATTTGGGAAAGATATCTTAATAACAAAATTATTAGTTTCCATTGAGAAATAACTACCATAAGAATCAACTCTATTCTCTTTCAAATCATAACCACTTAGCTTTGGCTAAAATAATGTGAAAGCACAAGGAATTATTATATCTGTTTCTAAATACTTTCAATGCATTAACTGTCCAAAAAAATAATAACATTTGCATGGGCTCCTAGAATTTTTAATATATTTTTTCATTATTGAAAGTATTACAGATATCTCCCATTACCCCACCTTCCCCCCTTCTCACAGCCCCTACCTAACCCATCCAGGTCACCAATACCCTATTGCCCATGTCCATGGGCCATGCATATAAGTATATGTTATTTGATTTATCTCTTCTCATTCTCCCCCAATCCTACCTTGAGGTATGTCAGTCTGTTCTGTGCCTCTATGCTTTGAGTCTTATTTTGTTGGTCAATTTATTTTGTCCACTAGATTCTACAAATAAATAACATCATGTGATATTTGTCTTTCTCAGATTGGCTTATTTCACTTAGTATATTTTCCAGATCCATTCCATGCTATTCCAGAAGGTAAGGGATCCATCTTTTTACAGCTGCATAATATTCCATAGTGTAAATGTCTCACAGCTTTTTTATCGATACATCTACCGATGGGCACTTGGACTGTTTCCAAATCTTAGTTATTGTAAATAACACTGCTAGGAACATAGGGATGCATAATTCTTTCTGATTGGTATTTTGGGTTTTTGAGAATATATTCCCAGAAGTAGGATCACTGGGTAAAACAGAAGTTCCATTTTTCATTTTTTGAGGAAACTCCATACTGTTTTCTATAGTGTCTGCACCAATTTGCATTCCCACCAGCAGTGAACTAGTGTTCCCTTTTCTCCACATCCTCTTCAGCATGTATTGTTTATTGAGGATAGCCATTCTGATAGGTGTGAAGTGATATCTCATTGTGGTTTTAATTTGATTTTCTCTGATGATTAGTGATTTTGAGCATTTTCTTCTTGATATACCAAGAAGAAAACTTATAAAAAGCAACATTTGTAGTGTCATGATCAAACTCTTGAAAAAATTACACTAGTGAAAAGCTCAATAAAACTTGGAAAATGTCCTCAAGTGTCATATCATCGCTGCTGTTTTTACCATGCCAATAACAGGCAAACATTTACTTCTGAGTAAACTCAGTAGTTCCATCTGTAGCCAGTTATTTTTTTAAAATTAATCATCATTTTTTATTAATCCTATAATATGAGTGGAGGGGAGAGATAGAGAAAGAGAAGCATCAATGTGTGAGAGACACATTAATTGATTGCCTCCTACATGGCCCCGAGATTAAGTCTACAACCTAGGTACATGCCCTCGACTGAGAATTGAACCCTTGACTGGGAATTGAACCATTGATACTTCAGTATGTAGGTCCATGCTCTAACCACTGAACAAAACTGGGTAGGGCTACAGCAAGTTATTCTTATATCAGCTGCTTGGTGGTTAAAATTACTTAGCTGAGCTTGAAAAATATTATGTTTGTCATTCTGTTAAATAACCCAATATATTTGCATTTCTCCGATGATTAGTGGCATTGGACAACTTTTCATACGTCTATTAGCCATCTATACAACGCAACACCAAAACAAACAAATAATCCAGTTAAAAAATGGGCAAAGTACCTGAATAGACACGTCTCCAAAGAGGACATACAGATGGCCAACACACATATGAAAAGATGCTCAATGTCACTAATCATCAGAGAAAAGCACATTAAAACCAAAATGAGATATCACCTCATACCTGTCAGAGTAGCTACCATCAATAAACCAACACAACAAAAGCTGGTGAGGATGTGGAGAAGAGGGAACCCCCGTGCACTGTGGTGAGAATCCAGACTGGTGTAGTCACTGTGGAAAACCATATGGAGTTTCCTCAAAAAGTACAAAATAGAACTTCCTTGTGACCAGTGATTCCACTTCTAGGAGTATAATGGAAGAAACATGAAACACTAATTCAAAGGAATATATGTGCCCCTATATTTATTGCAGCATTATTTAAAAAGCCAATATTTGGAAGCAGCCCAAGTGCCTATCAGGAGATGAACGGATAAAAAAGCTGTGGTACATTTACACAATGGAGTACTACTCAGTTGTGAAAAGAAGGAAATCTTACCTCTTGTACCAGCATGGATAAACTGGACAGTATTATGCTAAGTGAAATAAGCCAGTCAGAGAAAGATAAATATCATATAATCTTACTTATATGTGGAATCTAATGAACAAAATAAACTAGCAAAAAAAAAAATAGAAACAGACTCATAGCTACAGAGAACAGAGCAGCAGTCATAGAGGAGGGGGAGTTGGGGACTTTGTGAAAAAAGTGAAGGGATTAAGAAAAACAAACAAACAGGAAAAAAAACCCCTCATAAATCCAGACAATAGTATTGTGATTATCAGAGGGAGGGGGGATAGAGGAAGGTAAAATAAGGTGAAGGGGGTAATAATTGGTAACTTTGGGTGGTGAACATACAGATGATGTATTATAGGATTAGTCACATGAAACCTATTTAATTTTATTACTCCAATAAATTTAATAAAATTTTAAAAAATAACATATCTAAAGCTTTTTTGACCAATGTCTAGCATATAATAAGTAACATAGAATGTTAAGTGGTACTTTCTTTTCACCAATCTAAGCTTGATCCTCTCTCTGGCAGATTTTAAGATGAGACTATGTAGCTAATTTTCTAGGTTTAAAATATTATACACATACTAGCACACATCATTTAAGTGTTTCTATCAAAGCAATAACCATGAATTTATTCCAGATTTTAACAATTATTTTTATTTTAAAAATATTTTTATTGATTTCAGAGAAGAAGGGAGAAGGAGAGAGAAATAAAAACATCAGTGATGAGAGAGAATCATTGATTTGCATGCCCCACACTGGGGATGGAGGCCAAAAGCCAGTGCATGTGCCCTGACTAGGAATTGAACTGTGACCTCCTAGTTCATAGGTTGACTCTCAACCACTGAGCCATACTGGCCAGGCTAGATTTTAACAAATTTGTTTATATGCATTTTTTTAAAACACCGCTTCCTAGCATCATTCTCATCCTATATAATAAAAGGCTAATATGCAAATAGACCAAACAGCAGAACAACCAAACAATCGGTTGCTATGATGTGTGCTGACCAACAGAGGGCGTGCGCGGAACATGGCAGATGTTGGCAGCAGGTGGTAGAGTGTGGAACATGGTGGGCGTCGGCTGCAATGGGATGGTGGAGGAGGTGAGTGGGAGCGCCAGACCAAGGCAGGGCACTGGTCGCTGTCATTGGGGTGAGCCTCTGGCGGTTACTGAAAATTTTTTGTTCCTGTGCGCTGTGGTCCCGTCCAGCACTCGCACCTGCTGCCGGCGATGGCCTCACTTGCACCCGCTGCTGGGCTGGCCCCACTGCTCACACCCACTGCTGAGTCAGGCCCTGCTGCTTTCACCCACTGCCAGCACCAGTGCCACTTGCACCCGCAGCTGGTGCCAGAGCCACCGCTCACACCCGCTGCTGGCACCCAGCGCCAGTCCCGATCGCTCGGAGCCATCAGCGAGTGTGAGTGATGGCTGCCAGGCCCAATCACCCCTGAGGGTTTCTCCCCCTCTCCCTGCTCCTGAGGGGATTGGGACAGCAGCCACTGTTTGCACCCACTGACAGTGCCGTCCCACTTGCACCCGCTGCTGATGCCAGCCCCAATTGCTCCGTGCTGTCAGTGGGTGCAAGTGGGCTGTCAGTGTATGGGAGCAGTGGTGGCAGGAGCGGAGCTGCAGGCAGACAGAGGATGGGGGGCTGTGGCAGGGTGGGTCAGGTGGGCCCGTGGAGGATGGTCTGAGACCCGCTCCTGTGCTCACTGCAGCCTTGTGGCCCACAGTTCCTTTCAAGGTGCATGAATTCGTGCATTGAGTCTCTAGTCCTATATAATAAAACGCTAATATGCAAATCAACCAAATGGTGGAACCATCGGTCTCTATGATGCACACTGACCACCAGGGGCAGACACTCAATGCTGAAGCTGGCCCCTGGTGGTCAGTGCACTCCCACAGGGGGAGCGCCGCTCAATCAGAGCGGGGCTCATGGCTGGTGAGCTCAGCAGTGGTGGCGGGAGCCTCTCCTGCCTCTGCAGCAGTGCTAAGGACCCCTCAGGGGATGTCCCCCTGGGGAGCGGGCCTAAGCCAGCAGGCGGATATTCCCCGAGGGGTCCTGAACTGTGAGAGGGCCCAGGTCGGCCTGAGGAACCCCCTGCCCCCAGTGCATGAATGTCATGCACTGGGCCTCTAGTTACTTACAATAGAAATAAACTCTGGTGTGCAAATTTCACAGACCATAATTGCATGGCTGCTTGTGTGATGCAGAGATTACACTTTGTGGGGGTGTTTGCCTTGAGAACCTATAAAGTAACGTTGAAAGGTTCATATAGTTAATACTTTCTAGAGGTCCACCTTAACAAGAATACCTTAAATATCTTTATATAACATTTCTCTTTTCTGGCAGTAATTTTTCCTCAGTATACATGTGTGAATGTTGGCAAAGAACCATGTGGAAGCTTTCAGTACTGATAAATTGAAGGAACCCTGCTTTGCACTAGTCAATATGAGCTATGGCCCAAGCAACTAAGAGAAAGACTATATTTAAATTTTGAATGACTCTCAAATTGTATGTATAGTGGAAAATTACTGCTAAACTTGATGTCAGAACAAAACACCTCTATTTTTTTTTAATATATTTTATTGATTTTTTACAGAGAGGAAGGGAGAGAGACAGAGAGTCAGAAACATCGATGAGAGAGAAACATCGACCAGCCGCCTCCTGCACATCCCCCACCGGGGAATGTGCCCGCAACCCAGGTACATGCCCCTGACCAGAATCAAACCTGGCACCTTTCAGTCCGCAGGCCGATGCTCTATCCACTGAGCCAAACCGGTTTCAGCAAAACACCTCTATTTTGTTTTCAGTTTTTTTCTGAAACAGTCTATAGTTTTTCAGATTAAAGTTGTAACCCTCAAAATAGTTTCAAAAGCCCAATCTTAGCCTGGCCAGTGTGACTTCGTGGTTGAGCATTGACCTATGAACCAGGAGGTCATAGTTTGATTCCCTGTAAGGCACATGCCCAGGTTGCTAGCTCCATCCCCTGTAGGGGCCTGCAGGAGGTAACTGATCTGATTGAAAATTCTTTCTCATCACTGATGTTTCTATTTCTTTCCTTCTCCCTTCCTCTCTCTCTAAACAATAAAAACATATCTTAAAAAAAAGTCGTCTTAATACCATTTGATTAGTGCCCACTAAAGGAAATTAAACCATTAAAACATACACAAAGATGAATCTACATGATATTTTATTCTTCATCCTTATTTTCTTTAAATAGTGATTTTTTCAGTCATAAGGCTTTAGTAAAATAAGGTTAGTAAGCCCTTGTTTATTGCTGATCTAGGCTATGCAATTAAAGTAAATGACTCATCTGAGAGCATTTTAAGACTAGCTGGGCTTCAATAATAGATGCTAATAAATGAAACCCAGTTACAGCTAAATTTACCTGTACTTTTTTTCTTCCTAACTACATTTCACGATGTATGACCTTACAAGATTAAAAACATACAGTGTAGAATTTGTTGTTACTGGGTAGACATCATTAAGCCCAGAAGTAATAGATTCTAAGATCTAAAAAATTCAATATGTCAGAAAAAAGACATGAAGATATGAGCATACCAAACTTAGTTCTTTATCTTAACTCCACAAGGATCCATCACTTCAGATGGGGTTTGTTGACTATAAGAAAATATCTTATGAGTGGAAGTGAATATAAACTATAGTTTAATGTTGCCAATAAATTAATGAACCTCTCCAAAGGTCCTCAGGTAACTGGCAACCTAAAACGTAATCACCAGATATAAACTAAATTGTACACTTTAAAAATTTCTATCTGCTGAGTAAGTGAGTTAAAAAAGAAGCAGGGGAATGATGTAATTGAGGAGAAAAAATTGGTGCTGGTCTTATAGCAATTAACAATGATCAAACCACAAACACGCTAAACACCATCCTTAACTACATGCTTAACTACATGACCATGTAGAGATGTCACATAGACCAAGTACCTAACAGTCAAATTCTAAGGAGAAATTATAATTCATACTAAAAATTCTTTTTTGCATTATTTTAGCCTTTAGAAAAAGATTTGTCCTTATAATGTAGCTATCAGCCATGATTTCAAATTAGCAAACTAAGAGTGTAAATAACAAAGAAGAAACAGACCTACTGCTGCCTCCTTGGGAAAACATAAGGAAGAAAGAACCAGATCAGATGCCGTTTCCACACAGTGGGTTGAATCAGAATAGATGAATAATTTAAAGAAACATTTTGTGGTTTTAATATCTTTAGGAGCACATTAAGGTCTAGGCACCCTTCATCACTCTCCTCTGCCTACCTCACTCACCTTCAACAACAAAGTTCTACATCAAAGTGATTAGGTGCTGGCATTTCAGCATATCGATATGACATTCTAAACCAAACAAGGAGCACCACTGCTCTTAGAAACCAATGATCAGAGGAAAGCCACAATTAGTTAAGATAGGTTAGAAAATTCCATCAGTCTTGTGTTGCCTACATAACTATATTGTCAGAAAACTACAGTCCTTGAAAAAGAAGCAGCTGTTTACCATTACATTAGAGTTGAAACACATCTAAAAGGCACAAAACATAAAGATAGATTAAAAAATGAGCAAAAGTCAAATAATGAGAAGATTATTTAGCTTCTACTTGCATCAAATGGCAACAGCTTAAGATTCCAAGTCTCAAATAGTGTAAGGCATCCTACAGTCTCACCAGTTGGCAACTTCTCCACCAGATGCTCATCATTTGGAGAATAAGGCAGAACTAGCCAATCATGCCAATGTGCCTTTCAGAAGAAAATCATTTTCACTTTCATAACAGAAAGTGAAAATAGTTAAAAATAATGAGATTAGTATCAGCAATTTTCAAATTATATTTTATAAAATACATATAGTAGGGATTTTATACCACTATAACTTTAGTGACTTTTAAAATATGAAAGCCTTATGTTTTCACTAAGAAATAAAAAAAAAAATACTGACTTGTTGCGTGGAATCCATAATTTTATTGTGCTAACTGAATTGTTAAAATTTGGAAATTTATTCCATGTTTTGCATAATACTTGGCATTCTAATGCAGTGGATATTTTTAAAAAATCAGTGAAATTCAAAATGCAGTACTCAATTTCTTACACATTCTAATTCATAAAAGTACACATGGTGGTTGTTAAGACCCTATGTTTAGTACATACTAGAGGCCTGGTGCACGAAATTCATGCACTGGGTGGGGGGGGTGGTGTCCTTCAGCCCAGCCTTCACCCTCTCTAATCCGTGACCCCTTAGGGGATGTCTGACTGTCGGTTTAGGCCTCACCCCTACAGGATGGGGTGGGGCCTAAACCGCCATCCTGTAGGGGTGGGGCCTAAACTGGCAGTGGGACATCCCTCTCACAATCCAGAACTTCTGGCTCTTTTTTTTTTTTTTTTTTTTTATTTTTTATATATATATTTTATTGATTTTTTTTTTTTTTACAGAGAGGAAGGGAGAGAGATAGAGAGTCAGAAACATCGATGAGAGAGAAACATCGATCAGCTGCCTCCTGCACATCTCCTACTGGGGATATGCCCGCAACCCAGGTACATGCCCTTGACCGGAATCGAACCTGGGACCTTTCAGTCCGCAGGCCGACGCTCTATCCACTGAGCCAAACCGGTCTCGGCCAGAACTTCTGGCTCTTAACCACTCACCTGCCTGCCAGCCTTATCACCCCCTAACCGCTCCCCTGCCGGCCTGATTGACGCCTAACTGCTCCCCTGCTGGCCCAATCACCCCCAACTGCCCTCCCCTGCCGGCCATCTTGTGGTGGCCATCTTGTGACAATGTGAGGGTGGCTGTCTTGTGATGACATGAGGGCGTGATGGTCACCTAGGCTTTTATTAGTATAGATACTGTGAATGAGACATAATTTTCATTGTTTAAAATTATAGAGAAAAAAATTTTAAATGAAGTATTACCATTTTAAGGTAGTAAGTCCCTTTTAAAAGCAGCTGGCATTCACTTCTATATGGCTCAGAATCAGAAATAATCACATTTCCTAGGACTGAGCTGGTCAAACTTTTTCTAATAGCTGTGACTAAGAAGATGTCCTCATCGGGTTGCAAAATACTTTTAAGCAGTGATTCCAGAAAGCACCAACAGTGATCAGCTTGTTTAACCTATAGTGAAGAATGAGAACTGTGATAATTTTATAAACTGTCCTCCGCAAATTCTTTGACAATTTTTTCCACTGATAAGTATCATCTATGTTCCCTACCCATTGAAATTTTGGTGGACTTGTGACACCATGTGTCTTCTGAGGCTAGGTCATAAAAGGCTTCAGCTTCTACCTGGTTCTTCTGTAATGCTTACTCTTGGAATGGCTTATCTTGGGTATACTCTCTTGGGACTTAACATCACCTTGTGGGAAGCCCAAATCACATGGAGAAAACATATTGGTTCTCCAGATGATAGTTCTGGTTTTGACCAATTCCAACCCAGGTGTCAAACAAGTGAATGACAATTCCAGCTACATGAGTTTTTCCAGTTGATACGCCAGATTTTGTGGGCAGAGACAAGCTTTCCTCTTTGTTTCTTGCTCATACTCCTGATCCACAGGACCATGGGGATCATAAAATTTTTGCTATTTTATGCCACTAAGATTAGGGTGGCTATTGTTAAGTGATCAACAACCAGAAAAAAACAACACGATAATTATCAAGATAATTTCTTATGTTAAGTTAGTGGACTTAGAATTTTCCACATAGTTCATTTAATCTTTACCACAAACTAAGAGATAGGCATTTTTAACATTGCTTACACATGAAAAAGTGAAGTTAAGTAACTTTTTAAAAAAATATATATGTTTTGATTTTTTACAGAGAGGAAGGGAGAGTTAGAAACATCAATGAGAGAGAAACATCGATCAGCTGACTCCTGCACACTCCCTACTGGGGACGTGCCCACAACCAAGGTACATGCCCTTGACCAGAATCAAACCTTGGACCCTTGAGTCCTCAGGCTGACGCTCTATCCACTGAGCCAAACCGGTTAGGGCTTAAGTAACTTTTGAAATTGCTCTACTTTTAAGTGGTGGGGTTGAAATTGAAAACCACGTTTGCCCATGTTTGAAGCCCATTTATTGATTTTTCTAATCATGTTTATAAAAGCTACATAAGGAGCCATCCTCCTTATTTTAATGTTTCTCAAACTCAATATCCGAGACACTGTCAAATGTAATTCAGTGCTGCATAACATATTGTGGAGGGAGGGGAAGTTACTGAGTTAACATTAGTTAGTGTGATATTTGACTCTTCGTAGAAGCTTAAAACATGCTTGTTGAAAGGATATATGAATGAATAAATTAACCAGCTCCTATTAACTTTGAAACAGAGTTCCTTCAAGCAGCTTTCTAGGAGGTCGATACCTTCATAGAATGATGCAATAATCTTTCAGTATCATATTTGCTTATTTTCTGCTCTGTTTATTGTAAGATAAGAGGGGTAGATATTTAATATTTTTATTTCAAACCAGTAAAGTTTCTTAATAAGGTCTCTTATTAATGTTATTATCATTATTTAAATATTGCCATCTTTAAAGACACAGTATTAAAGTATTGATTTAAGCCTTTTTAATTGATGTTTCCCTCTATGATAGTATAAGCAGAAAAATAAGAGTGTAATTCAATACAACCAGTTTAATACAACTTATGTTATCATTGCTGAATTATTAGATAAAGATGCTTTTAAGTGAATAGTAGCTTCAGGACGTCATTGGGGCTAGTAAGTTTAAGCACTTAACTGATGGGAACCTGAGCCATTCATCTCAGTTTCATCATGGCCTAATCTCATATTCAATGATTTTATAGTGAAGATTTCATGGGGAATCAATTATTTTAAAAAAAATCTGGTCTATAGAGGAAGGTCTTGAAAAATGGAATTTTGTTATTGAAATGTGCAGTTAACACATATTTCTGAAGACCTCTTGCTAATTACAAGTACTCCTTATGTTGTGCCCAGATTTCAAAGTTCCCAAGACCCCCAGGGAGCCAGTCAGTCCAATGCAAAAGCAAAGAGTCCTTTATTATGCAAGCCGGCCTGCGCTCCCCGTTCACCAGACCCACCGACACAGCGGAAAGTCCAGTGGCCGAGAGAGCGAGGCCTGATGGGACAGCGGGTTTTAAAGGGGGATGGAGTGAGGGCAGGAGAGGGCACTGTGGGCCCCACCGATTGGCCAAGCACGAGTCGGTACAGGATGTGGTCATAGTGATGGCGTGCACTTCCCTTGATCATCATTGGTTAATCCAGAGAAATCCTGGGTGTGGCTAGCAGCGGCTTCTTCCTGTGAGGAAGCACATGGCACCATCCCAAAATGGAGGACCCAAGGCAAGATGGAGGGCGCACATGGCTCTGTCCCAAGATGGAGGACCCAAGGCAAGATGGAGGGCGCACATGGTTCTGTCCCAAGATGGAGGACCCAAGGCAAGATGGAGGGCGCACATGGCTCTGTCCCAAGATGGAGGACCCAAGGCAAGATGGAGGGCGCACATGGTTCTGTCCCAAGATGGAGGACCCAAGGCAAGATGGAGGGCATAGTCCTTGTCCGGCTCCTGCTGCTGCCGCTCGAACTCGCCACAAGGCAGGATGGCCCTCCCACACAGCACCCGCAGCCGGCCTGTGGGCAGACTGGGACTCCAGCGCGTCTGGGCGGCACAGGCCCAGCAAAGGGGGTGCGGCCGGTGGAGCGGCCCAGCTCTGGAGGAGCGGCATCCGCTCGGAGCAGGCCCGGCCCATGGGGCCAGCGCACCTCAGCATGGCGGCCTCCCCGAGCCTGGGCACGTGCCCCACTCCGCTGCCGCCGCTGCTGCACTGGGCCGGGTCCGGGGGGGGGGGGGGGCAGCCCGCGCTGGGCTCCCGCTGTGGGCCGGGGAGCCAATGTCCCCCCCATGGGGCCCGGCGGTCGGCCCACGCAGGCCCCGGTCCCCCCGACCGGGCCCCGAGGGCCGCACGGACCCTCGGCCCCAGCGCGGGCAAGCGGGGAGCCGACCACGGGGGAAGGGAGGAAAGAGCGAGGCGGTGAGGCCTTCCGCTCCCATGACCTCCCCCGTGGTCGGTCGCCGCCCGGCCCCCACCCCTCGGCCCGCCGCCGGCCACCACGCAGCCGGTCCGGACACTCGGACCCCGCTCAGGGGATGTCAGGCCCTACGGCGGGCGCGGAGGGATCTCAGAGCCGGGCGGTCAGACTCCTCCCCCAGCACCTCCAGGAGAGGCAGGCGGTGAGCCTTTCACTTACACATACTTAGTATAGTCCATCAAACAAATAAAGATTAACATATTAATTAGGTATGAAAATGTATAAAAAGTGTTTCAGGTATTACTTTTTCTCTGAAAATTGTCTACAAATTATGGTTGTTTTATGATGTGACTCTGTGGCAATATATCTTCAAGTTCTCCAGCTTCTTCAGGGTGAGAATCCTTTTATGATCTGAGGATGACACTGTGCTGGGTTTTGGCCTGATTTTCACTTTTTTCATTCCTTATCTTTTCATATTTATATTTTACATATTGAAAATTAAAAAAATATATATTGTATACACAGATGTACAAAGTTCAACTATATAAATTGACATTTATGTCACATGGAAGTTTAAATATAACTTTTCCTTATCTGATATTTATTTTTTGTTTCTGAATCATTGATATTTTAAAGTATATATATATATATATATATATATATATATATATATATATATATATATTCATTCAAATGTTGCTGACTATTTTATGTAATACTTAAAAGTGGTATTAAAAAGCTGGACATATAAAGGGAATTCAGAGAGAAAATGAAGCCTTTGAAATGGAGATTGCCTCCCTATTATGGACCAGAAATACACTGAGATAATTAAAAAGAAATAATATATGTCAAAGAGAAAAAAATTCCACTGAAGCTTAGCTAGCTATGTGACCTCAGGCAAGTACTGTGCTGAGTACAGACCTTAGCACCTTCATTTCTAATAAGACAGCTTTGACAAATCTCATTTTTTAGGTCTTTTAAGGCCTTTCTACTTTTAAGATTCTAGAATGTGTACTCTAGGTGGTAAATGCCAGTGTCTTTATATAAAGATATAGTATGATATCTTTGTGATCATACTGTAGATAGAATTACATATAAAATACCAGATAGAAGTCCTATGATTTTTACAGATGTCATTCATGTGGCATGGCATAATATTTTCCACATGAAAATATTAACTAACAACAACATGGAATTCTGCTGCTGTGTAATATTTTGCATTTTTTCTCAGTTTCCTTTGGGGATTTTTTGCAGTTTCCTCAGAAACCAATTGATAGAGGGGGAAGGGTTATGCGATAGGCAGGAATAAAAGAAAACCAACACAAGTGTGCTTTGGGCAAATTAGATTAAGGCTAGGGAATACTTCTCTCCAACAAAAAGACCAAGGTCATAATGCTACCATTTTAGAAGCCAATCTTCCCTTTAAAATGTCTGGGTACACAGAAGTAACACTCATTGATGAGTTAAAAGTCAATGCTTTTCAGCATAGATGGACCTGGAGAGCATTATGCCCAGCAAAAATAAGCCAGTCAGAGAAAGATAAATATCACAGGATCTCACTGATTTGTGGAATTAATGAACAATGTATACTGATGAACAAAAATCAACCAAAGGACTTGTCTACATGCATATAAGCGTAACCAATGGATGTAAGACACTGGGGGTTGGGGGTGAGGGCATGTGCGGGTGCATAGGGGAGGCTCAGGGGAGGTCAATGGGGGAAAAAAGGAGACATATGTACTACTATTTGTAATACTTTAAACAAAATAAAATAAAAATAGACCCATGGACACAGAAGCATTGAACAGACTGTCAAACCTCAGAGGGAAGGCAGGGGAGAGGGAGGACTAAGTGATCAACCAAAGAACTTGTATGCAAGCCTATAAGCATAACCAATGGACACAGATAGTAGGGAGATGAGGCCATGTGCTGGGACATAGGAGCAGCTGGGGAGAGGTCAATGGAGGAAGAAGACATATGTAATACTTTAGATAATAAAGAATTTAAATTTTAAAAAAGTCAACGCTTTTCATGTGCAGCTTCCTATAGGAAAGGAGGAATGCTAGGTGTGGTATAGTCTAAGAAATAAGTGAAAATATCTGCTAGACTTTCCTAGACTGTAAAACCTTACATATCTCCAAATCTAGTGAGGTGAATTATTGTCCCATAATGCACAGTGAATCATGTAGGCACTTCTTTGTGATCATACTGTAGATAGAATTACATATAAAATACCAGAAGAAGTCCTATGATTTTTACAGATGTCATTCATGTGGCAAACCTATGCTCTTTTTCTTTCCTTATATAAGAATTTTTATTCTTAACTTTTAGGCTACTTATGGAATTATTTTGTCAATTAATAATCTGATTACATTTGAGAAATACAAGGTAAAAATTCTAAGTAGAAAGAATACTTTGTTTTATGCTAAACGTGTTGCAATAAGATTTTTTTAATTGACTCACTTTAGTATTTGCATATTTTGGAGCTACTGCATCACAGTTTCTCATAAATTATATTTGGTATTGCTCTAATCTCTAATATACTGTGTTCCAAAAATTATTGGAGAGGATTAAAAAATTGGTCATATATAATAAAGTTAATGAAACAGAAAGAAAACCACAGAAAATAGAAGGTGGAAGCAAATGTATTAATGATGAGTTAAAACGAGATTGGGCTTTGGAGTGAGGCAGGCAGAGTTTAAAAATCTTTTTTTGTGATTTATTTACTAGATTTGTGACCTTGGGAAAGTTACTTAAAACTTCTGAGTTTCAGTTTAGTAGATGCTTTAATGGTAACTTCATAGAATTGTAAAAGGTATTATATGGAAGACTTCATTGAGCATCTGGAAGAGCAAGATCATCTATCCTATATAATAAAAGCCTAATATGCTAAGGGTCTGGTCATCCGTTCAACCAATCAAAGTGTAATATGCTAATGATATGCTAAGGACACTCAACCGCTTGCTATGACTACACTGACCACCAGGGAGCAGACGCTCTGACTGGTAGGTTAGGTTGCTCCTGGGGTCCGGCCTATCGGGACTAAACGAGACGGGCCGGACATACCCTGGAGCCCTCCTGTGGCTCCTCCCCAGCTGACCAACCTCCTGCATCTTTCCCCGACCCCAATTGTGCACCAGTGGGATGCCTTGGTCTGGCCTGCACCCTCTTGTAATCCGGACCCCTCGGGGGATGTTGGAGAACTGGTTTTGGCCTGATCCCAAGGGCCAGGCTGAGGGACCCCCAGTGGTGCACGAATTTGTGCACTGGGCCTCTAGTATATATATAAAAGCCTAAGTGACTGACCATTCGACCAATAACTATGATGCACACTGACCACCGGGGGAAGACACTCAACACACAGGCATGGAAACATGGATCAGACTGATGAATCTCAGAAGGAAGAGGGCAGGGGAGAGGGCATGAAGAGATTATCCGAAGATCTTATATGCATACTAGAGGGCCGGTGCATAGATTTGTGCACCAGTGGGGTCCCTCGGACTGGCCTGTGAGGATTGGGCTGAAACCAGCAGTCCAACATTCCCCAAGGGGTCCAGGATTGCAAGAGGGCACAGGCCAGGCCGAGGGACCCCACCTCTAGTAAATTTATAAGATTACTAAGTGTTAGTTACATTATTGTTAATATTACCATTATTATTACCATAATTATGGCATACTAGTGGCCTGGTGCACAAAATTAGTGCACATAGGGATGTGTCCCTCAGCCCGGCCTGCACCCTCTCCAATATGGGACCCCTTGGGGGATGTCCGACTGCCAATTTAAGCCAGATCCCACAGTCAGACATCCCTCTCACAATCTGGGACCACTGGCTCCTAACCACTCACATGCCTGCCTGCCTGATTGCCCCCAACCACTCTGCATGCTGGACTGATCACCCCAACTGCCCCCCCCCGGTGGCCTGCTTGCCCCCAACTGTCCCCTGCTGGCCTGCTTCTCCCCAACTGCAACCCCTACCAGCCTGCTTGCCCCCAACTGCACCCCCCCTGCTGGCCTGCTCGCCCCTAACTGCACCCCTTTCCGGCTTGGTCACCCCCAACTCCCCCCCCACTGGCCTGCTCACCCCCAATGCCCCCCCGCCCCTGCCAGCCTGATCACACCTAACCGCCTCTGCCTTGGCCCCACCACCATGGCTTTGTCCGGAAGAACGTCCGGAAGGTCTCCTAGTCTAATTAGCATATTACCCTTTTATTAGTACAGATTCTTTCATTAACAATGCAATTTGAACATTAAAGAGATTATAAAATGATGTTTGTCAAGCTTAAATGTGTACATGAATAACCTGGGTCTTGTCAAAATGCAAATTATGATTCAGCAGATGTGTTTTCTGAAATGCTCCAGGGGACATTGGTGCTGTTCCTCCACACACAGACCATATTTCGTGTGGTAGCAAATCTATCTGTCTATTATCTATCTATCTATCTATCTATCTATCTATCTATCTATCTATCATCTATCTATCTATCTATCTCATCTATCTACCTACCTACCATCTATCATCTATCTATCTATCTATCTATCATCTATCTATCTATCATCTATCATCTATCATCTATCTATCTATCTATCTATCTATCTATCTATCTATCTATCATGTCATATTTCATCAGAAGTGGAAATCTGTCACTTTATCAAATAATACAGAATTATAGATTTAAATACTAATTTATATATCCTCACCATTTATCATTTCTCTCTCAGCATCAATGATATGATTTTGACTAAAAATCCAGCAAAGAAAACAATAGAAATAATTTTTCTAAGTTTATTCATTCATCAAACATTGGGTTACTACTACTGTGTTGCTTGCTGTAGGAGATGGAAAGATGACTTTTTAGCTCTTAAGCATCTATCTCACTACAAACTTATTTTTATAGGAATTTAAAAAATTACATGAATACCATAATTCAAGAGAGAAACTGAAAATGCAATAAAACATGTAGGCAAATTGCTAAAGGGATTCAGAGTAGGTGGGAATAATGCAAAATAACATCTGCTTGTAACATTAATTGAGCTTTCTTTATCAGGCAGGCCTGAGTGAAACATCAAGAATATATGCACACCTATTTTCATGGCTTACAATAGCAAAGATTTGGAAACAGTTTAAGTGCCAACAGCAGATGAGTGGATTAGAAAACTGTGGTACATCTACAGAATGGAATACTACGCTGCTGTAGAAAGACAGAACTCCTACCATTTGCAACAGTATGGATGGAACTGGAGAGCATTATGCTAAGTGAAATAAGCCAGTCAGAGAAAGATAAATATCACAAGATCTCACTCATATGTGGGATATAATGAACAACATAAACTGATGAACAAAAATAGACCCACAGACATAGAAGCATCGAATGGACTGTCAAACCTCTGAGAGAAGGTAGGGGAGTGTGAGGGGGGTGGGTGGGAAGAGATTAACCAATGAACTCATATGTGTATATGCATAACCTATGGACACAGATGATAGGGTGGTGAAGGCCTGGGGTAGGGGGCAGGGGTGGGAGAGGTTAATGGGGGAAGAAGGGGACAAATTGTGAATAAATACTTTCAACAATAAAGATTTAAAAAATAGATTGCTGAATTCCAAAAACATCCCCAAACCAAACCAAATAAAAACACACATTGTATGACTCCAGTTACAGAATATTTAGTGCCCAGAAAAGATGAATCTATCGAGACAAAGTAGATTAGCAGTTTCTAGGGGCTAAGGGAAAGAAGGGAATGGGGGCGACTGCAAAAAGTATAGGCTTTCTTTTGGGATTGAAAATGTTTTAAGTTGCTTTTTGCACAACTGTGACTGCACTAAAAACCACTGAAGTATACATTTTCAATGGGTGAACTGTATAGTATATATATTATCTCTCAATAAAACTATCAGAAAAAAAAGTGAACTTTGAGCCTTCCTCATATCTTGCCTTTAATTGTCATATCTTTCTATTTCTGGAAGTTCTTAGGTTTTTTATATAATAATAAAAAACAAGTGCATACTGTGTGTCATGAACTATTCCGTGTGCTTTATTTACATACATTAATTAATCTTCACAAAGAGCTATGAAGTAATTAGCATTATTTTTTTCTCATTTTAGAGACAAGGAAACTGAGAATCAGTCATTAAATTCAAGTTTGTAAAATATCAGCCTTCACTGGGTAAGTTTCCCTTCTTCCAAATTGTAATGACTCTACTGGCCTATGCTTTGCCCTGGTTCCGACCATCAGACTTTACCCCTCAGTTCCATTTTTTCAAGTAACCTCTCTCTACTTTGCAAGATGATCCCAACTTTCTTTGTGCATAGCTTATCCTCCAATATTTTTGTTACACGAAATAAATAGGTAAATATATAAATGCATGTTAAGTTTTCAAGATTTATCTACTTTTCTACTTTTATAAACCTATTTGCTCTTTTTAAAAAAAATATATTTTATTGATTTTTTACAGAGAGGAAGGAGGAGGGATAGAAAGTCAGAAACATCCATGAGAGAGAAACATCGATCAGCTGCCTCCTGCACACTCCTCCCCCCACCGCCCCGGGGATGTGCCCTCAACTAAGGTAAGTGCTGTTGACTGGAATTGAACCCAGGACCTTTCAGTCTGCAGGCTGATGCTCTATCCACTGAGCCAAACTGTTAGGGCAAACCTGTTTGCTTTTATTTATTTATTTATTTATTTATTTATTTATTTATTTATTTATTTTTAAGATATTTTATTGACTTCTGAGAGGAAGGGAGAGGGAAAGAGAGATAGAAACATCAATGATGAGAGAGAATCATTGATTGGCTGCCTCCTGCATGCCCCCTACTGGGGATGAGTCCAAAACCCAGAAGTGTTTGGGAATTGAACCTTGATCTCCTGGTTCATTGGTAGAGGCTCAACCATTGAGAAACCCCAGCCGGGCAAACCTATTTGCTTTTAGTAGCAATGCTCTGCCAAATTTACAGGCATCACTCCAGAGAGGAAATTTTAGCCTGTGGGTGAGGAAGATGCCAAGTCATGGGTTATCTTCTAGTGACAACTCCCTTTTATAACACTAAGGTGTGCTTTCTTTCTCTTACATGTTGATAACGCAATACATTTTATTTTCTGATATGTAAATGCATGCCTGTTTTATTTAAAAATGTATGTAAAACTTTTAAGGATTAGATCCAGTAGAGATCCTTCTCTAAGTTATCTGCTACCTTTATTTCTACATGATTAAGCCCATGGACAATGTATAGAGTTATGAATTACTAGAGGCCTGGTGCACAAAAATTTGTGCACTCAGAGGGGACCCTCAGCAAGGCCTGTGCCTTCTCGCAGTCTGGGACCCCTCGGGGGATGACCACCTGCTGGCTTAAGCACACTCCCTGGGGGATTGGATCTAAGCTGGAAGTCAGACATCCCTCTGGCAGTGCTGGAGCCCTTGGGAATGTCCACTTGCCAGTGGGGAGCAGGCCTAAGCTGCAGTCAGACATCCTTAGCACTGCTGAGGAGGCAGGAGAGGCTCCCACCACCACCGCTGTACTGTCAGCCATCAGCCTGGCTTGTGGATGAGCAGAGCTCCCCTTGTGGGAGCGCACTGACCACCAGAGGGCAGCTCCTGAATTGAGCATCTTCCCCCTGGTGGTCAGTGTGTGTCATAGTGACCAGTCATTCTGCTGTTAGGGTCAATTTGCTTATTATCCTTTTATTATATAGGAGTGCCTGGCCAGCCTGGGTGAGGGGCTGATGGCTGGCCACAGCCCCTTTAGGGTATAGGTTTCCCCTGGGGTACCTGGCCAGCCTGGGTGAGGGGCCGATGGCTGTTTGCAGGCTGGCCACAGCCTCTTCAGTGTGGGGGTCTCCACTGGGGAGCCTGGCCAGCCTGGGTGAGGGGCTGATGGCTGTTTGCAGGCTGGCCAAGCCCCCCAGTGGGGACCCTCACCCCATGAGGGTGTGGCCAGCCTGGGTGAGGGGTTGATGGCTGTTTGCAGGCTGGCCATGGCCCCAGCCACCCAAGCTCCCAGTGGAGGCTGGCTGGAAGCAGGTATCTGGGATTTATTTGTCTTCTACAATTGAAACTTTGTTGCTATGAGCATAGGCCACACCTGGCTCAGGTCTGTTGGGAAGCTTGGCTTCCTCCATCACCCAGGCAACCAAGCCTCCTGCTTGCTCCAGCTCTGTGGCTGCCGGCCGCCATCTTGGTGAGGTTAATTTGCATATAATCACACTTATTGGCTGGTGGGCATGGCTTGGGCATAACAAAAGTATAGTCAATTAGCATCTTTGTCTTTTATTAGTGTAGATGAGCTTTTTCAAATCAATTCAAACCAGGCAGATTTTTTTTCCTCTTTTGGAAATTTTTTGATATTTGTGGAATATTTCTCCAAACTGATTACCAGTTTATACTCTCCTCCTTAACTCCATTTCATGAATACCTATACACAAATAAAATTATAATATTTTTAAATTTTTGGAGAAAATTTTAGTCATAAAATATGTTCACATGTGAGATGCCTCAGCCATTTTATGGTCTATCTCTCAGTCCCTTCTCTAATATTTAAAAAAGATCTTCTGAGATGTGGGGCTAGCTCCTTAGATAATCTTTTCAGCATCTTTATACTGTGTTTCCTCTATCTTTCCTTTTCTGATGTAAAAGCAAACACTTGCAAACTCAAATCCAATACAATGTGGATGCATGTGTTACTATGTGATGGTTACCAAACAAAGTAGATAAGGTTTGCATCATTGTAAACAGAAGACAAACAGGCATTAGAGGAATGAGGCAGAACCTGAGGATGGCACATAAAAAGCAGCCTTCACTGGACCATTGTTCAATACAAAGTATTTTCACCAAAAATGCCATTGGACTCAACTAAAAATTAAGATCGCTTGAGAATAAAACAGAGTAATGTGCAAGACTCATACTATTCATGGTGTTGAAAGGTTTGTGGTCTTGTGTTGAGGAAGATAAAGGTCACAAACTACAAAGATGCACGTGTGCGGTCATTTGCACAGCTGCCTGCTTTTCTCTTATTTCCATAGTAAGATGTTCTATTTCAAAAGAAAGACCCCCGAAAGGTACTTTTAGTGTCTTCAGGCAGACAGCTCTTTCGCTTTCATTTTATGGCCTCAGCCAAGGAGTTCAGATAGACTTTTCATTCATTCAATAAGAATCTATAAATTTATTATTTTTTCCATTACTACACTGTACAATCCCTGCTGTCAAGGACCATGTTTAGTTTGAACATCATTGTATACTCCATATCATGTATGAGGTTCAGAAAACATATTCATGGGCTCATATTTTTCAAATAAATGAAGAATGAATAATTTAAGTTTAACCAAATGCTTTGCTCCCAACTCTCATGCAGAGCTTTAGGTTATTAATATTTGAAAAAAACCTAAAATTTGTAGACAAAATCCCTCTCCTTTAGAAGCTGATTGTCTACGTGAATAGATTAGGCCTTTGTAAGTATGTGAAAATTTACCATATATATTTTGCCCATTTATTCAACCATTTTATAAAAAAATGTATTATTTATATAATGCTAATTGGTAGGAGAGTTTATATGTAAACAGAACTAGGAAAAAATTGAGTGTAAGTATTGCAAAGAAGAAACAAATAGAGTGTTAACATTCTAAGAAGAAAATTTTTGTGTTGGCTAGGCAAATCAGAGAATGATTTATGGGTACATGTGTACTAAGTGATGGAAGATGGTATGATATAATTATGCCAAAATAAAAAAAAATTCAGTTAAGAGTAGTAATATTAAGAGAATAGAAGGCAGTTAGTCATAATTGAACATAGTCTTATATGATTATTGATAAACAAATTTTACTCTGAATTAGTTAGTGGTGTAAAAGTGCTCACCTTTTGCCTCTGGCTGCGTAACTTAGTTGGTTAGAGCATCATCCTGATATGCCAAGTTTGCAAGTTCAATCCCCAGTCTGTCAGGGCCCATACAAGAAACAACCGATACAAGAAACCAATAATAAATGAATAAATGAGTGGAACAAGTTGATGTCTCTCTCTCTCTCCTTCCCTTTCTCTCTCTCTCTGAAAAAGAAAAAAGTGCTCACCTTTTGGGAACCAATTACCTCTTTTTTTAAGCCTCTGAATTGACTTAAAAAATAGAAGAAATAAGGCCCTCCTTGAATAATTTCTGGAGTGGAGCATAGAATGAATAATCAGGATAGATTTGGTTACAAGAAATCCGACTGTACTTTTTTTAATGCTCCCATCTCTACAAAGAAAAATACAACACGCATATTATACTACAGAAGAAAATCTTATTCTTTATCTGAGAAATAAATACATTATCACATATTAGTAAATAATTCAGTGAATCAGTTATTGCTAACTCTTATTTCTATAGGTTAAATAAATTTTATTTTTGATACTGTTTAATATTCTAGGCAATGAACTTTTCATATAAGATTAGTTGAAACAAATGATCGGTATTTTAAAAATTTATAATAATCAGTAATTGTATATTCTTAATGGAAACAAATGTGTTGTTTCTTTACTAGGCCTGCTTCTGCTGCAAAAGACCATTGCAGGCTTCTTGGAAGAGCCAATATCTGATTTCTTTTTTAGAATGAGAAATTCAACTCACATGTGGCTGCAAATTGATTCTGAATATTTTGAACATTATTTGTCTTTCCTAATTCTATTTTTTAAGTGTGTGTGTGTGTGTGTGTGTGCTTAGATTGATTTTTGGAAAGAGAGGAAGAAGAGAGGGGGGAGGAGAGAGAGAGAGAGAGAGAGAGAGAGAGAGAGAGAGAGAGAGAGAGAGAGACAGAGAGAGAAACATGGATCAGCGGTCTACTGCACACCCCCCACTGGGGATGGAGCACACAACCCAGGCATGTGCCCTGAACTGAAATCAAACCAGTGACCTCTTGGTGCATGGGAACAACACTCAGCCAACTGAGCCCCCTTCTGGGCAGCCTTTCCTAATTCTAATTGTTGTTTTTTATAAGCAATCACCATGGTTAACATGCATCTGAACTATTGTTACTGGCAGTGCTTGACTCCATAAGTCTCATGATTTTCAGTATTCATCAGGCTCCTGATGAATTATTTTTATTGCTTCAATTGCACAGTATCAGCTAAGATGCTGCAAGGCATTGTACATGGGTATGAACTGTGTGACATACAGATTTCACTTGTTATTTTGTCTCAGAAACAGAATCTCTGGGACCCTTAGCAAGTTACTCCATCTCTAATTCTTAAAATGGAAAGTAGAGTTGGTAATAGTACCTCATAGAATTGTGATGAACATTTACTGAGAGTAGGGGGAAGGCGGCTATTAAATGAAGAGCTTGGCATTTAGTAAGTATCAGTATCTTTCCTTGGAAATTTGTGTTGTCTTGACTAAGAAATTTCTGATTTGGTAAGATGCCCCCAAGAACACCCAACTGTGTCAAAATCACTAGACGGAATTTTACATCACTTCTTGGACTTTTCAGTCCTAGAATCTAGTCGAGTTTCTCTATGTAGAGAGGATAATACTAATGCAGGTGTATTCTCAACCCCTCATTTACTTTTTGGCACTTGTGAATCACTGGAGATGTTTGGGAAGAAGTCAGGTTATCAATTATTTCAATCTAAGAGAGTGTCAGATGCTCGGGGTCCAGGTGGTCGCCTCCTCCAGCACATTTCTCAGGCGGCCGCACAAGGCTTTATCATCAGCTCTGCTCCTGGGACTCCCGTGTCACCGCGGGGACTGGTGCGCACAGCCTGCCCAGGGGGAGCCGGGAGCCTCATCAGAAGCGTGGACAGTTCCCTGCCTGGAGGAGGGGGCGGGAGGCAGGAGGAACCAGCTCTCTGCGCCACGCGGGGCGGGGAGGCGGGCAGGGAGAGCCAGTGCAGTAGCGGCAGGAGGAGGAGGAAGAGGAGAGAAAAGGAAGGACGCTCCCCGTGGGGAGCGAGCGGAAGAAATCCGGGAGCCGCCGGAGCAGCGGGACGGGGAGCTGCTCTGCTCCCTGCCTTCCTCATTCAGGCAGACGCAGCTGAGCTCCCGGGGGCTGCCTCCCAGTCCCTCTGGGCTGGGGCTGCATCTAGACGCCCGGCTCCAGGTGAGTTAAATAGGGAGCTGGACAGAAAAGTCTCAACGAGAGCTTTGGAATTGGCGAGTTTGCTCAGCTCCTTGAGCGCGGTTGGCTTTTAAATTTCTACCAAAGTCATGGACATACAGACGGGTCTTAGCTGTGGCTGCAATGGCTGGGGATGGGAGGATGGGCAGTGGGTGGTGTGATCCTCACTGCAAGGACTAGTGGATTCAGATGGAATTCAGCTGAAGTGACTGGGTTTTAGGAAAGTTCCCCAAATGTACGCATTGTATATGTGTTTATATATAAGCTTTCTGAACAGTCGTTTGTTTTTGTGGCATCCTATTTTGTCCTTCTGTCCCTCCTTCTCCTCGGCTCATGCCCAATTTTCCAAGCAAAGTCAAAGGGTTTGAAAGGTTGGAAGTAAGGAGGCTGAGCGTACAGCGGGCAGGCAAGCCTGCCTTCTAAGTGGGCAGTGGTATTTCTTTCTCCCTGATTTCCCAGAGGGTAGCCCTCCCTCTTAGTAACCAGAGGTTCTTTTGCCCTATCCCCCTCATAGTTTATTAAAGGCAGGGAACTTCAGGCTCTTTAGGTAGGCTCTGAACTGTGACAGCAGTTTAGGTGAAAAGCCATGTTGATTTACTCATCTCCTTTCCACCCTTAGTTCCAAAATTATTACCATTTCTGATTTCTTCAACAGCACAACTTTCAGGTGTCTGATTGACAAGTCCTTCTGAAAACGCAATGTGAGAAATAATGAGTTCATGTTGAGAGGAAAGCAACTCTATTTTCCTCAAAGGACTTTGGGGAAAGGGATTGATAGAAAAATTCTGGGGATGAAATTATGGATATTTCCCACAGAACTTCCTTAATTTAATGTTTTTCTCACATTTGCTTCATTTTTTTTAATCTAATGTGTGTATATGCGAGAGGCTAAATTCCTAAGTGTGTTATGAATTTATTTGATTTAGAAGGTGCTTTCATACTAGTAACACTAGCTTCTAATCATCATGGTCACAAGAGTGGTCTAAATGTTTTGCTTTTAGATGGTTGGGATAACTATTTTTGTGTTTGAATTCAATACTTACTCCATCAACCTTGCTGTATGCTTTACAGTAGAATGATTCTTGGGCATACTATTAGCCATATGGGCATTTTAATAATAGTGAAGTATACAAATTATAAATTTAACAAATAAATATCAGAACCAAATTTGGGGATGAAGTTGAAATATCTTTTAAATATTTACAAAGGTCTCTATAAGACACCAGTGTCATTTTATGCCTTGGAAGACTTACTGGTTTTTCAAATGGAGATATATGCACATACAGTTTTAGTAATTAAAAAGTAATATTTTACTTTGCTCTTCTTTAACATCAGTTTGGATTCAACATGTACTTCTTGAGTATCTACTACTGTAATCCAATTTCTTTCATACATATTCCATTTCTAATTTTTATAGAATAGTAATATTAGTTCTATTTTTCAGGTGAAGAGACTGTGACATAGAGGGATTCACTTTTCTAAATTTTTAAATTGTTATGATATAAAACAGAAATTTAATCTCAAGCTTTTTAACTTCATTTCTTTTCCCCAAAAATTGCGTGGCTTCTTTTAGTTGAAATTATTGTATTAGTAATTCTTGAATATGCCTTATGTAAAAATATCTTAAAATATTCCTTACTATTTTTCTGATTATTTCCTTTTTTAATATATTTTATTAATATTTTACAGAGAGGAAGGGAGAGGGATAGAGGTAGAAACATCGATCAGCTGCCTTCTGCACACCCCCTACTGGGGTTGTGCCCATGACCAGAACCGAACCTGGGACCCTTCAGTCTGCAGGCCGACGCTCTATCCACTGAGCCAAACCAGTTAGGGCTGATTATTTCTTAAGACTGATCTTACTTCTTTTCTGTGGAATACACTCTGATATAATTGTGTGGAGTTAGTAGCATATGCTCCTCAAATAACTTCTAAACAACTAACAGCTGGCCATGTGTCCTCCTTAATAAGAGCGATTGAAAGACAGACTCAATATTGATTATTTTTGGTAATAATTTATGTCTTACAATCAAGATAGAAGGCTACCTATAATTAGATGCATTTTAAAACTGCTTAGTGTAAACATGAAACACAGCTACAACTTGCCTTCAGAGTGAACTGCCAGACTTCACAGTGAATAGTTGTTAAGATTCCTTGAGAACATTGGAAGATAATGTATGTTTAATATAGGGAGAGAATTAGAAACTGAATGTTTTTATTTTGAATATTTGACCACATTCATAACATTTATTTCATATATATGAGTTGGTGTTTTGATATGGACTGATTCAAAACAAGCTTATTATAATTTGAGAGAGAAAAAACTTTAAAATATAGATTCAACTTTTTAACTCTTTTTCATTCTTAAGTGGTAAAAATATGCTTTGGAGCCCATTTGAGTTTCAAAGGCAGTTTGAGATTCTTTTTTGGCAAGTGGGATGGGTTGGGAGGGTATGCTGGTGTGTGCGTGCATGTACTCAGCAGAGAGTTTAGTTGTATAGGCAGAGAGTGAGCAAGAGCAATAAATACTAGATAGGAGCCTCAAACAGTTTGTAACTTCTTTCACGTTCTATACATAACATTTATTGTTGCATTTGTGAACTAAGAATGTTTCATGCAACTTTGCATGTCATTGCAGCATTCTCCATTCACTCATGGCTCAGGTATTTGTGAATGATCAGGTAATAAGCTCTATGGCTCTTGACCATCTGGCCAGTTCCTTTAAGGTCCTGATATTAAAAGAATGGCTTAAAATGATGTTTCTGGAACCTCAAAATCTCTTCTCTCAGATCCTAGAGAATAGTTCATAGAGGATATGTGATGCTCCCCATCATTATAGCTCTTCTGAGAGAAGGGGTCCCCTTGAGAGTGCTGCCCAAAGCCTTATTTTTCTTCCTTTGCAATTCTTTCAGGTAGAAACTGAGTGAGGAAGGAGGGAGAGAGGAGGCTAAGAACAGGAGAGTTGTTGTTTTACCCCTCAGGAAAGAATGGGAGACATTGTATATCTTTATCCAGACATATTTATCTATAAACATTCCTGTTTAATAGAGATTTGTGTACACATTGCAGTAAAATAACTAGTAGTTATAGTAATCAACTTACAATCATCTCTGTAGTGTATAGTGAGCTAGAAATATAAGGAGAAGTAGGGCTCAATCAGAGCACGATGGGGCACAGTGCAGAATATGCACCAGAGTTAGCCCAACTGAGGGGCAAGGGAACAGGGCAGTTTCTTCCATAAATTTCCATCATTAATTCAGGGCTGCTCCAGGCACAGGGAGGAGGGTCATTAATGCCCTAGAATTTCTGGACAACCCTGTGCATAGCTTTGGTGACTTGAGAAAGCCTTTGGACAGAGTCCTTGCTTAGTCTTGGATGTTGTCTGACCCACAAGATGAGAATAGTGAGTGCTAAGAAGGTATTGGTGGGGCAGCAACAATTCATGCTGCTGGAGTATCATGAATATTCATTGATAAAAGTGAGTTGTTTCTTCCACATCTGTGATGCCCATTGGGTCATGCTTTCTTGGATAAAAATTTGCAGAGGTATGAATTTGATTTTGGACTTTGTTTT
Organism: Myotis daubentonii; assembly: GCF_963259705.1. Classification (NCBI taxonomy): domain Eukaryota; kingdom Metazoa; phylum Chordata; class Mammalia; order Chiroptera; family Vespertilionidae; genus Myotis; species Myotis daubentonii. Next base: position 101,779,864 of record NC_081842.1, on the reverse strand, counting down.
CTTAAAAGTTCTGTATTTACTTAGTTGTTCATTTTAATTAATAGTTCACAGGGGGCATAAGATACTAGGGAGATGACTGAACATCTTAAGTGTTAGTGTATATATATTTATTCATTATGAGATTCTTTTCATATTCCCTTTTGTGGTGAAACCGATGGCACAAGGGAGTATTAGAACAAGTTTAATGCATAAAAATGTAGGACATATGAACAATGGACGTGGTCGGCAACCACAATTTTTACTGCATTTGTTTCAATGCCTAGGTAACTTTGGATAAATACATTTTATTCATAACTTAAGAGTAACTAAGAAAAGGTAAAGGGATTGGTCCTGCAATATTGACTTTAACATAGGTTTTTAAATCTTAATATGGACTAAATTACAGGAAATAAAAAGCAGAAGTGCTGAACAAATTTTTGTCATTTGTAATTCAGATTATTCTGATTTGTCGAACCAAGCCTTTAAATGTATTATTAAGCACTTGGAAGACTTATAGAAAATTATGCTTTTTATATAAATTACACTTAGTGAGCTGCACTATGCATATAAAATATACAATCCAATTATTTTTTACTTAATGAAACATTTCCTTTTTTTATTCCAAAATAAATAGCAGTTTAATGTGATGTGCTACATATTACTTGAGCTCCAAAATTTGCAACCAAAAGGGATGCATATGTTGAATTTTATTTTTCCTAGAGAATTGAAATATGAGTAAGCAGTGAAATTTCAAAAGACAGTGAAGAAATTTAATGATTTCCAAACTAAATAATAATAAGGATAAAATCTAGAACATTTTTCAAGTGTCAGACACTCACTTAGGATTGACAAGAATTATCTCAGCTAATCCTGCAAATAATGAATATGCATCTTAGAATAATAAAGTATGTTACAGACTTGGGTTTAAAATTTTCTCTTGCTAGTTGTCTGAGCTTGAAACAAATGGTATAGCCTTTCTTTACTTAAGTTGATTCTTCTTGAAATGGGAGATTAATAGTTTTAACTTAGAGATTCTTTGTTCATGTTTTTCTTCTTAGTGTAGTTCCACATCCAATCAGGATAAGATTGCTATTTTTATTTTTGTTTTTATACTTACCCTACTTTTGCTTTTTTTATTGCCCTCAAGTCGCTGTGTGGTGTTTAACATGTTCCCTTTCTGTAGTCTTGTTCTTTATTTTATAAACTGATTAAAATACCAGCTTTGAAGAGTTATTGTTGGTACATTGGGGAGATTTGATGAAACCATTTTATGTAGGGATTTTAGCACATGATAGACAATATATATATTCCCTGCATATTGCTGTGGAAAAATCCTACATCTTATTTCCAAATTTTAAATTTTCTTCCTCAAATTCAATGACAATATTGCACAGACCATTCCCATATCCTACTTCTGATGTCCTGTAACCTTTAAACTACAAAAGTAAAAGGAATATTTTACACTTTTACTGTGCATAGTCATGTGAAGAGAAGGCAACTAGGTCTCAGGACCAGTTTTGATAAAGAACAGGAAATATTTTTCCCACAAAGCACTTATTTCTTTAAAGTTATGACAGTTTTGTATTGTCATTCTGTCAGCAATAAGTGAAATTTGTCTATTTAAATAATTTTCTATTTGTGGTAGCATAATTCATGTCTGGACTTCATCCAGTTAGCATAAATATAAAAGAGAGTTGGGAATTATTTATTTTTAACAAGAGAAAAAAATGGACATAATGTTTTAAATATTGCTTTAAAATGTTTCAAATTAACTTTGATTCTGTTGGTGATGGTAGGGTCATAAACTCAGTCTTAGTATTGTTCTTAAAAATAAATCTGAATCTTCTAGGTATTGCTTAATAGATTTAATTTCAGATGTAACTTCACTGCAAAACAGGAAGATTCTTTCATGAAGATATTAGTTCCATCAGATATAGTGTTGCTCAAGGCCATCTGCACGGGATTATAGGACGGCTTAAACAGAAATTCTTATCTCTAATTTAGATATACTAGTGTATTCATATTGATTGATAATTATGATAATGATATTAATAATATGACTCAACATGTAAATAAGTAACATATAATACGGTTACCAAGATAAATCCTGTTACTGAGTTTAACATTTTTCCCCCAGAGATCTCTCAAATTCATCACTATTTTATTTGCTTTCTTTTGCTTATTACAATGGTATATTAGTTTCCACAAACTGAATGGCTTAACACAAATTTACTGTCTATACTTCTGGAGGTAAGAATTCTAAAATTAGTTTCACTGAGCTAACATCAAGAAGTCTGCAGGGCTGGTTCCTCTGAGGGGAGAACCATTTAAAAAAATTTCCTTCTTTTTTTCCTGCTTTTAGTTGTTATCTGAATGCATTGGTGTATGGCCCCTTCCTTCATTTTCAAGATATGCTACTCCTATTTCTGTTTCTGTCCTCTTATTTCCTTCCTCTAACTCTGAAACCCTTTCCATCCCTCTTTCAAGGACTCATATGATTACCTTGGCATCATCTGGATGATTCCAGATAATTTCTCCATCGCAACATCCTTAACTCAACCACATCTGAAAATTCCCTTTGACTCTGGAAACTGAAACATTCCCAGAGTCTGGCAATCAGGAGGGGAATATCTTTGGGAGTTATTACTTAGCCTATCACAAACTAGGGGCCCGGTGCACGAAATTCGTGCACTGGGTGTGTGTGTGTGTGGGGGGGGTGTCCCTCAGCCCAGCCTGCCCCCTCTCACATACTGGGAGCCCTCAGGCATTGACCCTCATCACCCTCCAATCGCAGGATCGGCCCCTTGCCCAGGCCTGATGCCTCGGCCAGAGGCGTAGACCCCCATCACCCTCTGATTGGCCCCTTGCCCAGGCCTGACGCCTCCGCCAGAGGTGTCAGGCTTGGACAGGGGACCCCCATCTCCCCCCAATCACTGGCTCTGGCCCCCGCCCAGGCCTGAGGCCTCTGGCCCAGGAATCATGCCTGAGCAGGGGACCCCCATCTCCCTCTGATCACTTGCTCCACCCCCCGCCCAAGCCTGACGCCTCTGACCCAGGCTTCAAGCCTGGGCAAGGGGACCATCATATCCCCCCAATCCCCGGCTCCGCCCCCCACCCAGGCCTGACGCCTTGGCCAGAGGAGTTGACCCTCATCACCCTCCGATCACCAATCACCGGATCGGCCCCTTGACCAGGCCTGAGGCCTCCGGCAGAGGTGTCAGGCCTGGGCAGGGGACCCCCAGCTCCCCGCGGTTGCAGGCTCCGCCCCTGCCCAGGCCTAACGCCTCTGGCTGAGGCGTCCAGCTTGGGCAGCAGGGACCCGCAGCTGCAGCGGCCCCGCGATCGTGGGCTCCGCTTTAGGCCCAGGCAAGGGACCCCTAGCTCCTGGGACTGCCAGCTTCGACCGTGCCCAGCTCCCATCGCTGGCTCCACCCCTACTTCCTGCTATCACTGGCCAGGGCGGCAAAGGCGCCTGATTCTCCGATCATGGCTGGGGGGCAGGGCAAAGGCGGCCCCAGGGCCGCCTTTGCCCTGCCCCCCAGCTCTTAGCTCCCCCCTGGTTTTCCGATCACTGTCAGTGGCAGGGGGCTTCTTCCTGCTCTCCCTTTCGCCTCCCTGCATTGTGCCTACATATGCAAATTAACCGCCATCTTATTGGCAGTTAACTGCCAATCTTAGTTGGCAGTTAATTTGCATATAGCCCTGATTAGCCAATGAAAAGGGTATCGTCGTACGCCAATTACCATTTTTCTCTTTTATTAGATAGGATGGTGATAATGTCTTGTGCCCTAATACCCTAAAATTAATGTGTTTGTTTTCTCAGGGAAAACCAGAGTATATTTGGGGGTATTAGTTTCTTTTTATTAGAAAACTAGAGGCCTGGTGCACCCTCTCCAATCTGGGACCCCTTGGGGGATGTACAACTGCCGGCAGTCAGACATCCCTCTCACAATCTAGGACTGCTGGCTCCCAATTGCTTGCCTGCCTGCCAGCCTGATCACCCCCTAACCACTCCCCTACCTGCCTGATCAACATTTAACTGCTCCCCTGCCAGCCCAATTGCCCCCAACTGCCCTCCCCTGCAGGCCTGGTCGCCCCTAACTGCCCTCCCCTGCTGGCCTGATCGCCCACAACTGCCCTCTCCTGCCAGCCATCTTGTGCCCACATGGGGGCGGCCATCTTTGTGCGAGGATGTGACAGTCAATTTTCATATTGCCTCTTTATTATATAGGATATTGGAGGAGAATATTCCTTACTCACAAAGATGCTGATCAATTAAATACCTTTAAATTTATTAAATCTAGTTTTAGTAAAATGTGGGATTATTTGCACTTATCAAAATATTAAATCAATTATCAATCAAGGCTGCACCTAGATTACTTAGGTTTAAATTATATAGAGTAATATCTTTAATTTCTTATTTATAAGCAGTTCTTAGAACAGTTATTTATGAAGTTTATCGTTTGTTTAGAAAGTCAAAACCATATAAAAAATCACAGAAATCTTGGTTCATTTTTTACACTTTCTAGGACATAATTTTCAAGGAGATGTCAGATAGTGGTTCCATAATAATTGATCCTCTCAAATGTGTGCATTTTGAATATTTTATCTCATGAGCTATATATACTAATTGCAGACTTCCAGGAGAAATTTAATGATGGTCATGTCAGCTTTTAAAATCTTTTTCACCCCAAAAAGGACTGTTTCATAAGATGAATTCATTCCCCTCTAAACTATTGTTGCCAAAGGGAACTTGAAATGCCCTGTTCACATTAATTTAATGCAAATGAATTTTTGCTGCCTCACAAGTTTGTCCTTCATTTTTCTTAAAATTATGTTGTAAATGGATGTGATATACTTTACTGGTTGTTGTGCTGGGAACATTGTCCTTCCTAAATGCTCTCTCATTTGTCAAAAAGAAGAATTTAAGAGAAAAGTAAATTGATCACAGTATTTTGTATGTAGATTTTTATTGATGTCAGAGAGGAAGGGAGAGGGAGAGAGAGATGAAACATCAGTGATGAGAGAGAATTACTGATCAGCTGCCTCGTGCACGCCTCCTACTGGGGATTGAGTCTGTAACCTGGGCCTGTTCCCTGACCAGGAATAGAACCATGATCTCCTGGTTCATAGGTTGACGCTCAACCACTGAGCCATGCCAGCTGTGCTGATCACAGTATTAAGGATGCCCTTAAAACTATACATTTTATCATTAATACAATAGCTGAATAATATTTGCAGTTGTGGAAATTCCAGTGGAAATCGTTATTGATATACATATAATGCTGTTATAATAATCCCAAATCCATGTTTTTCTTTTACCTTGTAAAAGATAATGTGTGTGAATGCAGTTTTGTCTTAGTGCTCTACTTGCTTTCCAGAAATTATTATACAAATAATTTAAGTTTTTAAGTGTTTTTCACTTTCTTTAATATCAGTGAACAATATATAATTTTTATGATGATCAGCTAAAAATAGAGATGTTAGTTTAACATGGAATTAAATAAGGATAATTATGAATGGTCATTTTTGATGTGGGACTATACATCCACCACTTTGTATTTAATGAAAAAAATAATGAGGAAAAGTGAGATTGGGCTAAAGAATTCTGTTGATGTTAAATAATTCTTAATGCAAAGTATAATGCACAAAAATATTTTTAGCTTCCATGTCCAGAGATCTAGTAATTGTACAACACATAAAAGTGGTCTTTTTTCACTATCTATGGTCCTTTTCTACATCTTCAGCCATACTATTCATCCCGGCAAAGGTTTCAACTGAGTTTTCACCAACCATAAGTAAAAATAATAGTGTGATAGGTTGCCTGCACTTCTGGTCCTCTTTAGCAAGGCAACTGTTACTTTAGTCCACCCACATCACTGAGGACATATGGCATTACTTTGGCTGTGGAAGCAAGTGTACAGACATGCCTCATGTGGGTATAAGACTGATGGTTATCTCCCTGCTATTGTTCATGCAACCAACTATTTCTTGGCAGCAACTTATCACCCGTAGCACTAGATTTTAGGATGGCAAATGACATTGATATTATTAATTGATATGAAAATAATATAATTAACTTTATCTCTACTTTGATCACAGACCTAAGAGATATTTGCTATTATAAAGCATAGAAGAAATGATGACTTTTACAAGGCTTAGATTATTAGCCTATTCTTTTTCAATAAAAAAACAAACTCAATCAGGAGTACAAGGATAGAACCAGAACAGCAGAGACAACAAAATGCCATTGAGATAATTTATTGTGGAATAATCATTTAATGAAGTTTAACAATGAAGCAGTTGTTAGTTGTGACTATGTGGAAAATAACGAAAAAAAAAAATGAGAAGATAGGCTGCATGGAATGAAGAGAGTCATCTAATCCAGCAAAATTTATTTCCTAGAGTTACAGTGTTCTCAATTTTTAAAAAGTTTTTTTTGGAGCTCTGAATTTGCAGAGTGAGGCATTTCAACACCTGCAGTGAGTGTGCACTTTTCAGTGGTGGCTCTAGAACTCCTACAAAGAGGGGCTTTTGAACTACATTCCTGTTGGGAGCCAGGCTAGATGGCAGGGCTGAGGTGACCTGAGCACAGGACTTGATTTGGACAATATGCACCAATCATCTAAAAAGAAGAGTGGTTGGTGCTGCAGAGGATTCTGGGGAAAACAATGACATCACACCCACGGAAACTTTTGTTGCCACTACTGACAAATTTGTATAAACAGAGTTGTAGATTTCTTTTATGATCACACAGTTCTTTCACATATTTCATTTGGCAAATCTGTTTGTTCACTAAAACTGAATTTGCTAATCTTGGATAAATTAAATAAAAATTTGTATAGGTAATATTGACAAAAGCAGTATTTCCATTTGTAGAAATAATACATTTTTGAAATGCTTTTGAATAATCCTTGCTCTATAGTCTCATTTCAGTTTCAGTACTGTGGCCTGTCTATTAATCACCATTCAGGCTGTATGTGAAGTATTTGGCAATACAGGTATCAAAGATGTGTGGTAATGGTGACTGATGCACAGAATATAGCATCACGACTGTTTTTCACTGGCCCCAAGAACTTCAGTTTTCATTCTTTTTTTTCACCTTGTTGTACCACTGACTGATGATTTTCAATGATCTAATCCTTCAAAAAACATATTTTCTGGGAACTCACTGATTTATTTCTTTATTTTTGGACCATTCTATATTTACTATGGGGAGCCAGCACAGCATGGCATACTCATGCCAGCTCAGCCTGGTTCAGTGACCCTGAGTGGGGTGGTGAAAGGCTTAGAAAAGACAGACAAGAGAATGAAAGCTGGATCTCGGTGGGACGCTGCTCCTCCGATGGGACAGCGCCAGCGCCCACAAGCGTGTCTTTATTTTATAGCAGATGCCACGAGGCAAAGTAGGGGCATGATCAAGATGTTTACAACATTCTCCTTGGTTTCAATCCTACTCAACTACATACACCTGAACTCTATCATTCAGGCATGAGGGGCCATGTGTTCAGACCATAGGTTCAAGCTTACGACTATAGCTGTTGGCTATGATTGTGCTGGGAAGGCTCTGCCCTCTAAGCTGGGACTTGCACGTGGCCACGAGAGGACTGTGCCCTCTCATTAGTCCAAGGCTTGAACCTGTCCAAAACACTGTAACCGTACCCCATAATTTACTGTGACAAAGTATCAAATTACCAATGTATAATGCCAATATTGAAGTTCACATTGAATCAAATAGAACAAAAACAAATAGGTTTACTCCCAAGAAATATACTCTATTAATTTTATAAACACAAAGAAATGCACAGATAATTTTGCTCAGAGATTTTGTTATTCTTTTTGATAGGTATGTACATTTATTTTACAATTGACCTTTCTTTGTCACATGTGTTTTTCCACACAGACATATATTTACATGCAATCAGTCCTCGAGATCTTGGCCAAAGAGAGAATTTCTTAAGGTGACTGTTGCAAGTATATATACATTATAGAAAAATAGTCACAAAATGGTAATCTAAGAAAGTATAAAAATGAGGAGAAACATTGAGATTATGATTAAAAACAACTGTAGATAAATAATTTAAATTCCCTTCAGTTTTTAGCTGAGGAAATGAATAGAAATGAAATAGTTAGGCAAATATCCTTATATATTGTTTATGTATGTACATATATGTGATTATTAATACAAAAGAGATTACATATTGTTTACCATATATATTTCACACTCATCTGTTTACATATATACATCATGAAAATGGGTACATAGATATATACATATATTAGGTAGTTTCATTTTTATGTCTATTACTTTTCTCACTTCAATAGTAACAAATTACAATATAAGGAGAGATTTTCTTTTGAAATTTTTATCTTCCATATTCTTCTCTTTCAGATTCACGTTTATGGTTTTCTATTATTATTTTCTTTGAGCCCAGACCTCTAGAATTAACACATATCTTCATAGTTGTTGATATTTTAAAGCAGTGCCTTTGTAAAGGGTGCATGTGTGTGCACATGAGCAGGGGCAAAATCATTTGAATGAATATTTTATCCTTGACAGAAAAAAGCTGTTTGAAATTATGCAGAGGTCCCTGGCTGGTTTCCTCAGTGGTTAGAGCATAGGCCTGTGGACCCTTTCCAGGTCAAGGAGGATGTACTTTGGCTGCAGGTTCTCCAGCCCCCATAGGGATGAGTGCAGAAGGCAACCAATCGATGTGTCTCTCTCACTTGGATGAATGTTTCTCTCTCTCACCCCACCTCCTCCCTCTCTTCCACACTCTCTCTAAAAAAAAAAAAAAAAAAAAAAAAAAAAAATCAAGGGTGAAGATTAAAAAAAAATGTCCTGGCTGGTTTCACTCAGTGGTTAGATCATCGGCCCATGGGTTCAATTCTTGGTCAAGGGCACCTATCTCAGCTGCGGGTACACTCCCCACCCCTTGTCAGGGCATGTGCAGGAGATTAATCCATGTGTCTCTTTTATGTGGATGTTTCTCTCTCTCTCACCCCCCTCCTCCTTCCCTTCCACTCTGTAAGAAAGTCAATGGAAAAAATATCCTTGGGTGAGGATTACAAATTTTTTTTTTCAGAGAGAGGTGCATCAATGCAATGGAAAATCAGATACTTGTCCATCTGATAATTAAACAGATACTTTTGAGCCCATTTGCATTACCTGACAGTATTTTGAGTCCTAGAAATATAGCCATAAATAAAATTCAGTGTCTACTCTCAAAGGCAAATGTGCAGAACCAAGCTGGAACATGGTTCAGCACAGAAATGAAAGTTTCTGTGTAGTTCAAATGTTATTTAAAGCATGCTATGTTACTCACACACCTAAACCATAGAAAAGCAATTCCTCCATCCAGCTCTCAGGGGAATAGTGGTGCAGAAATAAGGCTTGCTGTTATGTTTGAACTTACATAAATTTTTATTCCATAATTTCAATAAACTTATTATCTGATTTATAATAATTATGGTCTTTCAAATCAGAGGGAAATGATAAATCATTCATAAAATGATACTGAAGTTATTGAATATATGTTATTCATAGTCACAGAAGGTTATACTGCATCATTCATAAAAATTAATACTATCTCTGTCTGATTTATTTTACTTAGCATGTACTCTCTAGGTCCATTCATGTTGTCACAAATTGTAACATTTTGTGCTTTTTAATTGAAAAGTATTCCATTATGTGAACATATGTATGTATCTATGTATATATACATATATATGTGTGTGTGTATATATATATATATATATATATATATATATATACATACATATGCTCACATACAGCATCTTCTTTATTCATTCATCTATTGCTGAACACTCATTTTGCTTCCATATTTTGGCTATTGTAAATAATGTTGCAATGAGCATAGGGGTCCATATATCTTTTCAAATTACTATTTTATTTTCTTTGCATAGATACCAGAGGTGGATTTTCTGGATGGGCAGGTATTATTGGGAGGGGACATGAAAAAGGTGAAGGGGAATAAGAGATATAAACTTCCAGTTATAAAATTAATGTCATGGGATATCATGTCCAGCATAGGGAAGATAGTCAATAACATAACCTTGTGCCATGTCAGGCGGTTGTTAGACTTATTGTGGTGAACATTTTATAAGGTATATAAATGGTGAATAATGATGCTGTACACCCAAAACTAATGTAATAGTCTATTAGTATAATAACTATATTTTAATTAAAATACACAAATTTAATTCCAGAGTAGGTATCAAGTTAACTCCTCAATTTAAAAGGAAATAAAACACTCATAGGCAAATATTATTTGTATTAGTAGAGCAAAATCAACATTCTTTAAGTTTATTTTGACAGAAAAAATAAGAAAATGAATTATAGATTAGATTCTGTTAAAATAGAAAATTTTTAAATTTCAAATGATACCATAAGCAAATACAGAAAGCTAATGTCAGATCAGAAAAAAGAATGCAATTCATTTGACATATTTGACATTTAAATAGTTCCAACAAATCAATAAGAAAAGATTAGTAGTCCAATAGAAAAATGGACAAAGTACATTGACAGGAAACATTAAGAGCCTCATATGGACACTAAATGTATTAAGATCTCTATTGTCCATAAACAAAATGCAAAAGACAAGATAGAAAAGTATTTATATGGAATTATTAATAATATTTTAACAAAACTTATGTTATGGATATATTCATGTTATAAACAAAAAAACATATACCTATTAAACTATTAGGATGTTCATATTTGTGTAATTTGTTTTCTGTTCTTTTTTAAACTTCTGCATTTTCTAATTTTATTCAAACCTCAGAACACACCTTGTACTGTTGAAATCAACCTTTTAAATATCAACACGTATATCATTTTCTCTAAATTTTATACAGGATAGTGATCAAAATGCCTTATCAGAAACTATTTCAATAATGACTTGGTTTTTTGTTAGTTGTTTGTTTTTGGTAGTTACTACTTTGGGTTGAACTGATAGAGGAAGATTTATTTTTTAAACAAAGCATTCTCATGTTCCTTTTTTAATTTTTTTTATTGGAAAGACCCTTTACTTCCTTAAGTGTTTTGTTGCCTAAGCATGATGAGTATCCGGCAGTGAAATTTAGTAGAACAGATGCTTATTGTGATATATGAGATGAACTTGCTTCCATAAGCACACAGAGGCATGCATTGCATCTGGCTTCTGTATATAAAAGTCAATTATGTTCCCAAATGTGTTTCTGTACATTACACAGAGTGTTCACGGCAGAAATCCTCCTATTACCTCAAATGGAGGCTTTGCTTAATTAAGAAGTTTAAGTTAAACTAGATATTGGAAGATACTACATTCCCAGCTGGAGACAGAGCCTAAGCAGGTGTTGTTACCACTGAATACTAAGATGGTAAGTCATGCAGACAAAGCAACTGATGTGGGGGGAAATTGTATAAAACAAAGGAACATTGGAAAGCAGAGCATAAGCAAATAGTGATGATATGGAATATGTAAGAAATGAAATTGAGTTCAGAAGACAAAAATTAGGGGAGGTTGATTAAAAGAAAATAATGAAGGAAAGCTTGAATAAATAGGCTTAATGTAAGCAGTGATAAGAATAAAGGCATTTGCAAAGCATGGGGGAAATAGCATATACATGAAATAACTTGACACATATGTATATTACCAGGGGTATAACATATGCACAAATTAGGCCTCTTGAGGCATTGCAACTAGAGTTCTTTTTCTATTGTCTAGGTAGGCTTTAATATTCCTTTTTAATTTTAAAAAGACTATCTTCTTATATTTGATGACTTAACATCAAGGATATGAGTTTTCTCAAGAATATACCAAAGCTTTGATCAATAGTCTAGTAGCTAAAACATTTTTAAAACAGTATGTGATAGAAATATTTATATAATGTAATGTTTCATTGTCAGAGTTAATAGTGCATTATACATAACTAAAAGCCCGGTGCACGAATTCATGAATGGGTGGGTTCTGGCTGGCCTGCCCCAATTGGGGCCATCAGGCCAGGCTGGCCAGGGGGAGGGGCCAAGGCCAGTTGGCCAGCTGGCCCCGCCCCCTGTTTGAACTCCCGGTCAAACTCCTGGTTGATAGGGAAATTTGCATATTAGCTTTTTATTATATAGGATTTTACTTTTTAAATTTTTTCTTAGTGTAGTAGGTAGAATAATGGCCTTCCAATTGCCCATATTCTAATATCCAGGGGCTGTGAATATGTTATGTTCCACAGCAAAGGAGAGAGTTAAGATAGCAGGTGGAATTAAGGTTGCTAATCATCTAACTTTAAAATGGGGAAATTATTCTGAGTTATTTTAGTGGGCCCAATGTAATCACATGTGACCTATTAGAGAGAGGCTGAAAGATACTACTATAGGTTAGGGATGACTGAAGCAGAGGTTGGAGTGATAAGCTTGGTAGATGGAAGCAGGGGCCAGAAGCCAAGGAATGTACCAGGCCTCGAGACTGATTCTCTCTGAGTTTCAAGAGGGAACACAGCCATGATGAAGACTTGAGTATAGCTCAATAAAACCCATTTTTGACCTCTGACCTCCAGAACTATAAGAAAAAAAAATGTGTTGTTTTAAGATACTGAGTTTGTATTAATTTGTTATAGTAGCAATAACACACTAACACATTTAAACTACCTTTTTTCTATAGAAGAGTTGCTATAAAATTGAGCTAAACATTCCAGGAAAAATTAGAGTTTTCTTAAGACAGTCCTTCATATCAGATGAATTAGAATGGTAGAGAAGTGAAACTGTCCTATTCATGAACAATGATGTATACAAGCAAACACTACATGGGATTTCTTTTTAAGGGGTGTCTTTTGAAGGCTAATTAAGTGTCCTGTCATTATGTGAGACTTGGATGGTTTATTTAAGGGTTTTATTGGATAACCATCTTTATGGCACTCTAGTCATTAAGAAATTTAACTTAAGAGTGCCATGATCCAGGATCACTTGGACCTATGCTCCCAATGAAGGTAAGGATCATGAGAGCAGCTTGAATTATTTGAATTAAATGCCAGAATATGAAGCAATATGATATCCATTGATAATCCAATTTCTACTATCCATTCTATTAAAATCTTCACTAAATCATTTAGTTTAGGACATTATGTTAAGTAATGCAGGCAGAGTCTAGTGGTAGAAACAGTGATAGTGATAACCTGTTCAGGATGAGTGAAGTTAAAAAATTGGTGATATCTGACAGCTTTCTAGAACAATAGGATTAAAAGTAAATACAATTATGAAGTTGAATTCATTCAAGATCTCTAATTTGATAATAGGTAAAAAAACTAAGTTAGTCTTTTTTTAAACTCAAAGAATGTTTTTTTTTTATTTTGTAGGAAATAATGATTCTGCTTTATTTCAAAGCAATAAAGGCATAGATTTTTGTGTTATGGTAACATTTAAATAAGCACATAGAACTGAGAATGCATATTTCAACAGAACTAAAGCCCTGAGCATGGGCGTATGCCAAATAAGCTTTGTTTTTTAAATTAAATTTACTGGGATGACATTGGTTAACAAAATTATATAGGTTCAAGTATATAATTCTATGATATAATTCTATGATATCATCTGTACATTGCATTGTCTGGCCACCATCCAAAATCAAATCTTTTTCTGTCACTATATATTTGAACTCCCTTTACCCTTTATTACCCCCCACCCCCCTACACACACACCTTTCTTCCCTGTGGTAACCGCCATACTGTGTCTGAGTCTGAGTTTTTGTTTGGTTGTTTTTCTTGTTTGTTCATTTGTTGGTTTCAGATTTCAATTCCATACATGAGTTCTTATTTTTTTTCTCTCTATCTTATTTTGTTTACTACGATATTCTCAAGATCCATCAATATTTTCCCAAATGGTACTATTTCATCATCTGATGAAAGTTTTAAAATATAGTGCATTTTTGGGTTTGATTTTCTTTATCTTTTGTAAACTGCTCACAGGAAATCAGAAAATAAAATTGACAGATATGCTGATCATTAAGTCTGTTGAGAGTTTATCCAGGGAGTAGAGGCTTTGCTAGCCAAGAAATGAAAGTCTTCACATTTCCCTGTAATTTGGAAAATATAGGATTGAAATTAATAGTACAACTTTATAACAAATATTATCTTCCATAAAGTTTACATTTTCTTTATTTTCAGATTAATGGCATCTGTTCATAAATTAAAATTATTTTTTAGTAACTTAAGGACTCCCTCTAGAACAGTGGCTCTCAACCTTCCTAATGCTGTGACCTTTTAATACAGTTCCTCATGTTGTGGTGACCCCCAATTTCATTGTCACAAATTGAACATAATTAAAGCATAGTGATTAATCACAAAAACAATATGTAATTATATATGTGTGTGGGGGGCTGTTTCTCTCTTCTCCATGTCCCACATGGAAAAGGAAACAGTTCATTTGCTGAGTGGAGGAGCTGGGGATTAAGAAATTAAAGAAAGACCAAGACGCAGAAATAGAGTTTAAGCTGGGGCCAGGTGGGCACCATCCTCTCTGATGGAGAGGCGGCAAAAAGCGGGCTGAGCCACACAGCAGGTTTATTTTAAAGGCCTAGATTTACATATCTAGTTCCACCCCTGCCTGATTAACATGTCCACCCTTATTGGGGAAGCATGTTCCCAGGGCGTGGCTCTGCCTGTGCTCTGAGTTCAATTGACAATAATTATAAGAAAATGCCTAGGTGCCTCCCAGGCAGCCCTCTACATATGTGTTTTCCGATGGTCTTAGGCGACCCCTGTGAAAAGGTCGTTCGACCCCTAAAGGGGTTGCACGACCCACAGGTTGAGAACCCCTGCTCTAGAAGATTTTTTTAAAAAAAGATGATTCCCAAATTTCCCAAGTCTCCTTTGTCAAAAACTTCTCTAACCAACTATGTTAAATAAAAACCATGAACCCTTTCTTGTTAATTATTAGTAAAACCATATATCCAAGTTTGGCTTATTTGTAAGGAACAGTGTATTTCACAGTTTATGGTATCTGATTAATCTGATAAAATCTCAGCAGCAAATTGAATTCAGCAAAAGTAACAGTAACAAATTTCAGATCATGACTTGAAATGCCTCCATTAAACATTTTAAAACAATTTTTAAGTTCATTAATTTGAGTCATTATTCTTGGCTCTAGTAGAAAGCTCTTAAAATGAAGCTGAGTTGAACTTGGCAGATATCATATACTAACTTGTTATAGTCACAATCCCTATTCATCATCTGGGAAATCATTATTTCCAACATACAATTGCTTTGACCAGAAATGCTTTTATTATTTAACACTGTTATTGAGAAATTACCATTATTTCTCATCTGAGTAAGTTCTCTCAGATAGGATTCTGATTTTTGAGTGTGAATAAAAGTTCAGGGCACTCAAGGCAGTTGGAAGAGGGGAGTAAAAAGAGAGAAGTCACTATTCTCTCTGTAGAGTCTATATTAAAGTGATCTAATGAATGATGTTGTCCCAAAGCTCCCTTTGGCTTTCTTCCTGCTTTCAATTTTTTTTTTCTCCAATTGCTATTCAGATTGGGTGTGTTTTTCTGACCTATCTTCTAATTCACTAATTTGTTCCTCCACTTCTTCTACTCTACTGTTGAAACCTTCCATTGTGTTGTAGCTATATCATTCTCCATTTCCTTTTTATTCTTACTTAAGTTGTTGATTTTCTCTTCAAGCTCCTTTAGGAACTGTATGATCTTTACTCTGAATTCTTTTTCTGACATATTGCATGCCCCCTTTTCATTTATTTCTTTTTCTGATGAGTCATTTTCTTTCCTTTGGGGGTTGTTTCTTTGTCTCCCCATTTTTGCTCTCACTGAAGGGTCCAGGCGCTGGGTAGCACAGGGCCTGTGGCTGAAGTGGCAGGCTTGGTGGGAAGGGAATGCACTCAAGTGCTCACAGGAGCCAAGGAGGCTGGAGTTCCAGTGTTTGTGGGTCTGCAGATGAGGTAGCACATCTATACAATGGAATACTACCTGCTGTAAAAAAGAAAGAACTCTTACCATTCACAACAGCATGGATGGACATGGACAGCATTATGCTAAGTGAAATAAGCCAGTCGGAGAAAGATAAATATCACATGATCTCACTCATTTGTGGGACATAATGAACAACATAAACTGATGAACAAAAATAGATCCAGAGACAGAGAAGCATTGAACAGATTGTCAAACCTCAGAGGGAAGGCAAGGGAAGGTGGGGGTAAGAGAGAGAGATCAACCAAAGGACTTGTATGCATGCATATAACCATAATCAATGGACACAGACACTAGGGGGGTGAGGGAATGTTCTAGGGGGTGGGAGTGGCTGGGGAGAGGTCAATGGTGGAAAAAGAAGACATATTTAATGCTTAAAAAACAAATGATTTTAAAAAAGTATTCTAACGAGCTTATAACTTTATGAAACTGCTTGAGTACAGTCTATATGTTAAAATAACAAACTGAGAGTCCATGCCTCACTTAAAAACAGCACATAGATACTTCAGGTAACACATGTCCAAGTAAATTGCACCAACAACCATTCAGATTAAAAAAAAAAAAAAGCCAGAGGCCTTCAGGTCATTTTTGTGTCCTCTCCTTGTTTTCACAATATGTAATACAAATATCTAGTTTTCTTACCTAATCTATTATCTTAGCTCCATCACTAGTCTACCTAATTTCATATTTAACTTCCTATACCAGGGGTGGGCAACCCCTGGCACACGTGCCAAACATGGCACGCCAGTAACTTTTGCTGGCACGCGAAACCCTCTCTTATAATCTTCCATTTACAATTTTTTCTTAATATCGACTTTTTTACTTTTCAGATAAATTCAGTGTAGGTGTATCTTAGATAAATAAATAATTTTACATAACAAGTTATCTTAAAGACCATAGACATGGATTGACAAGAGAGGGGAAGAGCAATTTCTATGCCTCTGCCTTACCTCTCCCTGCCTTCCTAGATCCGATCAGTGTTTTGGTTTCATCCACATACACTTGTGAATCTTTGTTCTCAGTGATGAATTTTGTTAAGTCTCATAATAGGAGTAGCCTGACAGATGAAAGTAGTAGCTCATTTGTATTTCTGAAGGTCATGAAATATAAACCTGATGTAAAATCTCTGTCATCAGTGATGCAGCAGCAAAAGTTCCACTGATAATATCAAACAGAGTCATAAAGTTTTCTGTCGGACTATCAGTGTACATGTATACATTAAAAAATAATTGTATTTTTCATCATCATATGCTGTGTTTTTGTCGCTCGAATAAATTTTATTATTTCTTCAAGGTTCTTCACATACATACACCTTAAGAGATATCAAGTAGGCGTAACATGTTCTCAAAAAATTAGGGTTGACACGCAGAAGAATTTTGAGTCAGAGATTTTGCTGGTTTTGGCAGGCACTCACGAAAAGGTTGCCCACCCCTGTCCTATACTCATATAAGCTACAATAAGCCAAATGATTTCTTAAAATGTCCCAGTTCATATCTCTCCACTTTTCTAATGTACTTGGACTAAAGCCCACATTTTTTTTTGCCATTACCAATAGAGCCCTGCACAGTTTCACATCTTCTTATCTTTCAGTCACATCCCATAGGTTGTTCTCCCTGCTTTACTCAAACCAGATTCATAGTTTTTAATTTCTTCTACATGCCAAGATTGTCCTTATATCAGGACTCTTGAATATTCTAGTTTTTCTTCCTAAAAAACTTTTTCTCACCATATGCAAAGCTAACTCTTGTTATTCTCATATCTAAACTTAAATAGTGTCGCTAGAAAGAAATATTAAAGTCAATTCTAACTGATGTTCCCTCTAATACCCTATAGTGCATTCAGTTCCTTTTTGGGTTTTGCATGTGAACACATTTTATAATGATTTCTTCTCTGTTTAATTGGATTCTGCTTCTGGCTTCTTTTCTAGAATTTAAGCCCTAAGAGGACACTGGCTTTCTTCTTCATGACTATAGCTCAATAATTAGTATAATGTCTAAGTCTAATAATATTTGTTGAGCAAATTAATACAACTTAAGACAACTAGAACCAGTGGAGTTCACAATCTATTAACTTCCTATAATTTCCAACGTTCAAAGGTTCCTCTCCCTACCTTAACAAATAAGATATGGGTCAGAAATCTGGTCGGGATGGCTCATCTTTAAGTCCACTTGAGAGAATATCAGGATACATAGGAATGACTTTATGTGCTTTAGTAATTTCACAGTGTTTCAGAGGATAAATTATATTTCCTCTCTGCAAATACTTTAGGCACTTATGGCTCCATTGAACTCTCAAACATTAGGGTGATTACTGCTAAACTTGTTGTTTTAGGTTTCTTAGCACTATCCATTTAAAATTATACATAGATGACTAATTATTTTATATTCTATTTCACCATAAAAGTCAATCTGAATATAGATATTTTTTATTAAGATGATAAGGATTATAGATTTATATAAAATCAACTTATCTATAATTTTACTTTAAGTATCATAATACTTCCTGTAACTTCCTGATAAAAATAACCACATGAAGGACTTACTACAATGAATGTTACAAGGCCTCATCTCCAGACATTCTGATTCAGCAGGTCCACAGTGATAGCTATAGCTAGATATTTTACCAGAAATCCTGGACTATTCTGAGGGAGAACATTTATGGATCACACTTTAGGACAGATTGCATGTAATGTTACATTTCAAAATGATTTTTTTTTATAATGCCAGTTGGCAAGTTATTTATCAGGTTACCTTGAATTTATGACAAAATATCATTTTAATGTTTTTTAGTTTTTGTTTTTTTAATGAATAGAGAGTGAATATTGAAGAGATGAATTAATCTGTCAAATATATTAAATGGGATCAACATCCAAATATGCTGTCATTGCCTGTGCTCTTTAATCTAAATCATGGTGGCCTAAAATAATATTTTCAGTCTCTAAGTTTTATCCTGTTGAAAAATAAATAAAATAAATAAGTATAAATATATTAATATATTATATTTATGTGTATATTTTATACCTATTGTAATATTAATGTGGATATTGCAGGACTTTGACCATCACTGTTGAATGCCACGTGCAGTTTAGATTGAGATAGATCCTACCTATGAGAATTTACTTACATGAAAAAGACCCTTTTTAAAAATGACCATATAGCACTTCATCCAAGGACAATGTTACAGTGAGGTTCCAATATTTATCTTAATCTAAGTTATTAGTGAATGTAAGTCATGTGATGACTTCTAATGCAAATTTCCCATTAAAAAAAAA
The DNA here is from genome assembly GCF_963259705.1 of Myotis daubentonii. NCBI lineage: Eukaryota > Metazoa > Chordata > Mammalia > Chiroptera > Vespertilionidae > Myotis > Myotis daubentonii. Next base: position 101,760,640 of record NC_081842.1, on the reverse strand, counting down.
TCAATGTTGATAACTGGAACTCGAGAGCTGTAATGGGCTCTGCTATGTTTTCTGGCTTAGCTTGTGTTCCTATAATATGCTGAGAAGAGGAATTGATGCCCTGTGAGCTATGGTCACTTCCTGATCCCATTTGATCCTTTGGCCTTTAGTTTTAAAAGGGTGATCGGAGAGGTTGCTGCATAATGGAGTTGAGCAAAAGGAGTATCAACCTGGAGGCTCCTTGGCACAGCCCAGCTCTCACTGGAGAAACACTTCAATAAAGAAAACTATGCCAAGAGAAAGACCTGCAAGGAAACTGTTCCAGAAAAAAAATTTTTTTTAAAGAAGTTGCTTTCAGAACTTAATACTAGAAGCTGACTAGAACTACTCTACAGATCACAATGGGCTAGCAAGTCTAAAAGTGTTACTAATCTAGATGCAGAAATAGATTTTATTTAAGACCTAACTTTATCTAATCATATAACCCAGGCTGGTTGGTTGGGCCTGGTGGCTGGGGAGGAAGAAAATATCTAGAAGATCCTCATGAGAAGTGGATCTATTGGGAGAGGGCAGAATGTTTGAAGTTGGCTTCACTATAGCCCACAAATGGTCTGTAGGAGAAGTAACTGATATCTAGAAGATTCAACTTGGATTGATGATAGGTTTTGGCAACCAGGACTGTTAATTTCAGGATTGTTCTTCTTAGTTGGCACCTCCAGATGTGAAGCATCCCTGAGACCAGGTGTTATCACTGTGGGCTCTTCCTGTAAGGGCAACATTCTGGAGATAGACTGTGGAACTGTGGTACGTCATGACACCATCTCATAGTGCTATTACTCCAAAGTTCTTGCATAACCAAACTAATTTTGCTATTATGCTTGACAAGTTATAATACGCTATACAATTTTAAGGTTTATTTTTTTTCTTTGGTGCCATTAAAATTAAAAGAGTGAATGAATCCATTGAGTTAAGATGTGCATATATAGTCATTATCAATCTGAAGTCCTAGGTCTACTCTGCTCAATGAATAGCAAATCAATGTTATGGGCAGAAAAAGCACAATGGACTCAACTATTCATGTTTTAGGACTTATCCCAGTCTTTAAAGAGTAGCAGGTACAAGTAAAAGTACATAAAATAAAATAGATATCTCTCATTTTCTTTTTGCTAATATGCATAAAAGAGTGTTAAAAAATACTTATAGAGCCCATGGCATCTCTTTGTGTTCTGGATAAATTAGCTTTCAACTTTACAATTATTTTGTTTTCTCTTTCCTAAATTTTTTAATTATTGGTTTTACTTTATATAATTATAGTTGTTGATTAATATAGGCATTTCATAGAAAGTTATATTTTCATATATATAGAGTGTCAGGAACAACATATAGATAATCTGTCATAGAAACTTGCCATTTATGAAATATTAGTTTTCTATAAACATTAAATCAGAGAGGAAGGTTACATTTTCTTTGATTATAATACAATTTGAAATACATCTGTTTTTTAGTAAAATATGTATTGGAACCAATGTTTTCTATGCCAATCCTTTTCTGAAGCATATTTCAAGGTTTTTCAAATATTGCCTTAATTCTCTATAGAATAGCAAAAAAAAGCCAAAACAAAACACCCCAAAACACCCAAAAAAAGACATTTAAAATGAGTACTTTGTGTAGGTTAGCAGAAGCTAAGAAAACAGTAAATAAAAAATATTCAAAAGAAATCCATTAAAGGGTTTTTTTAATGTGAATTTTGACATTTTTGGTACCAAATAAAAATGTTTACACAGTGATTAGGAGGGGACCAAGATCTATCCATTAGTGGTTAAAAGAGTGTGTGCTGACAAGGGATCCAACTGGGAGAACATATTTGACAAAAATACATCTGATAAGGGATTAATACTCCAACCATATAAGAAATTCATACAACTTAACAAAAGGAAGACAAGAAATCCAATTTAAAAATGGGCCAAGGACCTAAGAAGACAGTTCTCCAAAGGGACTTACAGAAGGCCAAGAGACATGCAGAAATGATCAAAGTCACTAATCATCAAAGAGATGCAAATTAAAACAACAATGAAGTATCCCCTCACACCTGTCAGAATGGCTATCAACAAATCCACAAAGAACAAGTGCTGGCAAGGAGGTGGAGAAAAGGGAGTCCTCATACACTGCTGGTGGGAATGCAGACTAACGCAGCCATTATGAAAAACAGTATGGAGTTTCCTCAAAAAAAAAAATAAATATGGGCTGCCATTTGACCCAGTGATCCCACTTCTAGGAATATATCCTAAGAATATAGAAACACCAATCAGAAAAAAATATATATGCATCCCATGCAACTCAATTTACAATAACTAAGATCTGGAAACAGCCCAAGTGCTCACCAGTAGATGAGTGGATAAAAAAGCTGTGGTACACTTACACCATGGAATACTATGCAGCTGTAAAAACAAGGGCCCTCTTAACCTTTGAGACAGCATGGAGGGACCTGGAGAGTATTATGCTAAGTAAAATAAGCCAGTCAAGGAAAGATAAGTATCACATGATCTCACTTATATGTGGAATCTAAAGAACAAAATAAACTGATGAACATAACCATTCAGAGACATAGAAGCATAGAACAGATTGTCGAATCTCAGAGGGAAGGTGGGGGTGGGTAGGTGGATGGGTGGGAAGACATTAACCAAATAACTTACATGCATACTAGTAGCCCAGTGCACGAAATTCCCAGTGTCCCTCAGCCAGGCCTGCACCCTCTCCAATCTGGGACCCCTCCGGGGATGTCCGACTGCTGGGGATTGGGCCTAAACCGGCAGTTGGACATCCCTCTCACAATACGGGACCACTGGCTCCTAATCACTCACCTGCCTGCCTGCTTGATTGCCCCTAACTACTCTGTCTGCCAGCCTGCTCACCCCCAACTGCCCCCCCCTTCTGGCCTGCTCACCCCCAACTGCCCATGGGTACCTTCGCAGGTCGCAGGTGCTGATTAGGGGAGGAGGGCATGATTGTTTCCTGGGACTGTATGTTTCGAAGCTTTGCAGAGGGTTCCGCAGGTCTTAGAGGAGCGGGTTCTGGCCAGCAGCTTTGTAGCGATGGTCTTCCCAGGAGGTGCTGGGGTAGGGGGCGCTAGGGGGGCAGCGAGGCCAAAGGGGGAGTAACTGTCAAACCTCCCGCTTGGTGCCTTTAAATGTGGCTGTTTCACAGCTGTAAGTGCTCAGGGCAGGGTTCCAATCTCCTGGAGCAGGGTGAGGGCTGGGCCAGGGTGGGGCCAGGCAGGCTAGGAGGGCGGGTTTAGCTGCGGCCCCAGCAAGGTTCAGTGTGCTTCTGCTGCAGAGACAGTGCCTCTGCTGTCTGGGGTGGGGGGAGTGGATCTGACCCTGGGGGGGCCACTGGGACCTGCCTCCACCTGGGCCTGGAGTTGTAGGGAGGAGAGGTGTGCCTGGCCCCAGCAGAGGGGGCCCCCGGCAGCTGCAGGCCCCAGGTGCCTTGGGGCACTGATGGGTCATCGCTGGCGTGCTCTTGTTGTGGGGTGGCAGGGGGAATAGATTGGGAGTTGGAGGTGCGGGCTACAGCTACCCCCGAGGCTGGGTCTTCTCCCGGTCCTGTCAGCCTCCCCGTCCCCCGGAGGTGAGGGGGCTGGAGTAGGGTGTCGGTGGTGCAGGAGGATTGGAAGAGCTCCCCGTGCCCACTTCCTCTTCCTTCTTTGCAGTCTGGGCTCCTGTCAGGCGGTCTCCTCAGACCCTCGGGAACTTGGCTCCAGCCGCCCCACCCCTCTGTGGCTCCCTGCTGCTCCCACCTCACTTGGCTCTCCCCAGCCACCAGCTTGTCAGGAGGCTGCCATCATCATCATCATCATCATTTTTTTGTTTTACATTTGTTTGAAAATATCATCACAACCTTCTTGGTGTGTTTGCTCATTTAAAATGAGGAAGATGGATTAGATGGCCCTTAAATTTCCCTTAATCTCAGATACTATATGTCAGAAATGACATAATGCAAAATGAACAATTAAATCCTCTTCTCTTGATATAAAAGAAAGGGAGGAGAAATTCTGGGTGCCAAAATTTCTTTCAAAGTTTACTAAAATTATAATTATGTAGTATTTTTGAATACAGGGTTTATTCTGGAAATTATTAAATTTACTTTCCTTAGCTCCATAACTTGTCAACTGTGGATAAGTTGGAATTTGAAGATTTTTCATAATAACTATTTAAGTTGTAGTCTTGCAATTTCCTAATTTAGGTCATGGTATTTATCATTCTTATGCATTAGTATGTTGTATTACACATTTATGCACATATAAAATGTACAGTTTTAACTATTTTTACATGTGATATATGGTATAATATTATATGGCATAATTTAATATGGTATAATGATTCTGCAACTTGCTATTTTTGCTTAACCTTTTATTTTTGACATTTGTCCATGTTGGTACCTGTGGCTTTAACGTATGTATCTTAACTACAATATATCATTCAACTGTAAGAATATGTTACATTCCTTTGGTGGACATTTATGAATTTTAATTTATTACTAAAAACAGTGTCAAAATGAACTTTCAGGTATATTTTCATATGTGATATATTTTATGAGAGTTTTTATGGTTTATTACATATATCTGGAATTACAATTGCAAATGTTTTATGGTTTCTAAGATTAATTTTGCTTTCAATTTTAAGTACACAAGATTAGTTTTGTGTGTGTGATAAATCTTTTATGCAGATAAAGTTACTAATACAACTAAAATACAATTTACCTGAAAACTAGAAAATAATTTATGAAATACTTATCTGTATTTGTGTATGTTCATAGAGATGGCATGGTGTTTTTAATGCATCAATTTACCTAAAATAACAAATTATAAATAGTGTCCATGTGAAATGTTTTGTCTAACTGACCTCTGATAGGTATTTTGGAAGTGCTTTTTAAGCATTTGTAAGCTTAATATTGTATTTTGAAAACTAATATTGAAAAATCTCATTCAGATGAATGTTTGGAATGCAAGGCTAAGATGAATGAGATTTTACATTATTTATCATTATGGGAATCCCAAAGAGAGGCATGGTTTTCTTGTAACCAGGGTGATTTGTATCTTGTAATCAGGATAATCTAATAAACACAATGCATATTAGACATGGGATTTGCATTATAAAACATTCATTAAGATTGTAATTTATAATGCTTTTCTTGCAGAGTTTAAAATGCAATGGCCAGAAGGCAAGGACGTGTAACTAGAAGAATGTGGCCATGGGCTCCGGAACTACTGATGCTGATTGTGATCCTTTGGAGTCATCAGGGGAATGGACAAGGCCAAGGTAGGTGCAAGCATGCTTTAATATTCTAAGAGCTGGTTTGTGAGTTTCACTTTATTTTGAAATTAGGTGTACCTTTGGTTTGATGTTTGAAGTGATTCGTGGTAATCTTTCCTCAAGGTTTTCGTTAAAGTGCACTATAAAGCTTTTAAATCAGTTCAGCTAAGCTGGAATCAGGTGTGAGCTGGTGGATCAAATTTGGAAAGACCACTTCAAAATTAGCTTTGCTCTGTTGTATTAGATACCGTTTATAGACATGTTTGTATGTGTGGGTAACCTACTAATTTAAGAACAAGAACCTATTAATGAAAGGTTTTATATATTTTAAGAGAAGTGTTTAGATCTACGTTTTTTTTCTTTAGTGACTTTTATGTTTTAAAAATTTTAATTTCAAGAACATGTTCCTTAAATGTTGTGTTTTCTTCAGAAATTAAGTGAAAAATTTGATGTTCTTCATTGCCCTGCCAAGTCTATTTGGAGGAAATTAATGATAGAACAGAGCTGCAAGTCTGTGGTGTCCTGGGATGTCCTTTGCAGAGTAGAAAGGGACCATATATTTTGTTATAAGGGTTTTCAATATACTGATTTGATCAATAGCTGTATGAAGTGGTTTATGCAAAAGCTAGTGTCTATGAAATATGTTTATTTATAAGCATTGCTTTTCTTTTTTTGGAAGTGTGTTGCCTTCTCATATTCAAATTGCAATTTAATATTTTATATGATAAAAGGAAGACATGACCCTCAATTTTTCTTTTTGAAGGAGAATACATTTTGAAATTGTTTTTGCATTTGTTAAGACTTGAAATCTGTGAGCAGGAAATCATAGGGGCAGGCATATGACTCTAACTGAAAGTGGATAGCAGTGTTACATAATCGTGATAAAGTTGAGCTTTTACTAGTCCCTTGGTTTTCAAAATATCCAATAAACATTGTGTATATTCAAGTAAGTTTATTAACTTTTCAATATTGTTTACAAAGAGCATTGTTTGCTTACCATATTTGACTTTGTTCAATGAATTTCAGAAATGAAACATGAAGATGTTTTTAAAACTGAAAATGTATGTTTGTGTTTGTATGTAAATAGGCATATATGCATATAATAAGATAATCAATTTTAATGATGAACTAGGCTTTGGTTACTAAAGTTTTTCTTTCACACCATTAAGAATTTACATTACTATCTATTTGGTCTCATTTTGCTTTCCTTTCTGATAAAAAATAACATAAGATAATCATATTTAATACATATATTTTTTCACCAAATATCTAAAACAAGAATCCGCACAGCAGCTACTCTGCCTTTCTGTTGGCTGAGAGAGTTGTTTATTCCTCTGGCAATGTGTCGGATCACTGAAAGGCAGTGGGACAACTGTTTCTGCAATACTGATCCAACAGTACACTTGTATTACATGAGATTGCCAGACCCTTTCTGTGGCCATCATTTCTAGGGATTGTGGTTTGTTTTCAAAGGATAATAGCTGTTATAAACTTGAAGAATAAGTATTGTTATCTCTTATTTGACCAAACCCTTTATTCTTTCCTCAATATTGATTGCTTGGGTATTATCTCCTTTGACAGTGACCATCACTTATAAAAAAACTAATAAAAAAAATCATGGCCTGGAATCAATTCCAAGCTTAACTATAGTGAAACTTCTAATAATAAATGCAACTAATTTAGTTTCTTTTAAAAAGAATAACTCAAAATACCAATGATTTAAGGATAAAATAATTTCATAGAAAAATAATGGACTGCTTTAGTATTATGGTTAAGGGAATTTTGCTTCCTATATTGTCACTAGGTCAAATAAAGCAGATTTCTTAAGCATGGTAAGGAAATCTTATCATTTTAAATACACTTTAAGCTACCCATTATTATTTAGATCAATAAGGCTCATTAAACATTTCACTTCTGGGTGTGCAATGAAGCAGAATTTGAAAATAAATGCTTTAAAATTAAAATTTTATATTACTAGATATCTATTAAAATA